>NC_142670.1:7485000-7785000 GCF_964200805.1 Pocillopora damicornis
AATTTAGGTGGATAATTTTAGAAGAAGCCAGATATCTTATGTTCTAAATGAACTCCATAGTTTGGTGCTGAAATGTGAAATATAATGAGAGAGAATGATGGAGGATACCTCTCTTTAACTTGCTGGACATTTTCTGTCTGTTTGGCAAACTTTTTTTATTTTGCTTGGCACAACTTCTTCCTCATCTGTAGAAACCACATCAAAATATAACTCAAGTGCTATAATATTCAAACCTACATGTATTCAAGGCAGAGTGGTCTAATGTTAAGTGTGCTGAACCCTGGATGAAGCGGATGGCTTTGTTTTCTTCAGCAAGTAAATACATCAGCAACGTTAAAGGTCAGGTGATGTAAAAAAACTGACCTCATCTTACCTCAAGCTCACCTCACACAAAGTATTTTCCCTATCCAGTCATCACACTCCATCAATAAGGAGAGTCCCTGAAACCCTTTTGTAGAACTCAGTCACATAAAAATATAGGGCCTTTTCATGCATTATGAAAAAACTAATATCCAAATTTTTTTCACATTCACACGAAATTCAAGATGGTCACATATTGAAGATAAATAAAACCAAAAAAATTAAAAAATTATACCAAATTCATATTTTCACACTTTCTGACCTGTTAATGAAGCTGTTAATCCTATAAAATTAAAAAAAAATTTAAAAAAGATGTTATCATGATTCCTGTGAAGATAAAATCTCCCAATCACCCCTCACGTAAAAAGTATAGGGTACCCTCAATAAGTGCACATCATTTCCCTACCTGAGTCCAAGCTGATTGGTCTCCTATTTTTCTTAGCTTTTGAACTCTCTTCCTTCTTTACTGATGTGGCTTTTCTGAAACAGAGATGCATGAAAGAGAACCAGGTACTGAATACAACCTGACATCAGTATGCATATTCTCCATACTGGTATCTACGAATTTTCTAAGGTGCTGACAAGGAGAATTTGTTTAATAATCAAGAGCTTTTATACTTACAGATCATTTCCTTGACTCTTGATTCAGGGGTGATATTAGGGTCCAAACGTTTAACTACAACTGTAAATTTATAAGAGGGAAAATAAATTTCAAGAAACAAATCACATACCTGATATTTGGGGGAAGAGGATCTTCATCAGAATCTAACAGAGATGTAAGATTAATTTAGAAATAGGGTCAAGACATCATTGTGACGTTGCACATATCATCATGTGAATCTTTTTACACTATGTTTTTGTGATAATGCAAATTGCATTGGGAATTGACAAGGACACTATACAGCACAACTACCTAGCTTACATGTACATTGAAACCATTAAAACTTATACAGAGGTATGACAGTTTGTGTAGAGTCTCAACATCTGTTCCTTTTGAAACTGTTGGTGTTAACCCTAAAACATTACCTGAGTCAATAATGTTTTTTCCTTTCTTCTTCTTCTTCTGATTTTCTTTTGGTTTTTGTTTCCGGGCAATGTCATCATCTTCACTACTTGATAAACCCTGCCCAGCAAATAGACGATAACATATTCACACAAATGTGAGATTATAATGGTTCTTTGGACCTAATAATAACAACAAAGACTGAACAGAATTGGATAACATCAAGGGGTGTATTATTCCTCGCAGCACAACTTTCTTACAAAACATTTTCTTCCACCTCAGACAATCAAAAAAAGACACCAGGCTTGTGGAAAAAATAGTCTGGGTTAGGTGAAGTATCCAGATTTGTTTTTCAATCACTTTCAAGTTAATCAACAATTTCATTTTACCTTTAGTCAAAATAAATGAAAATTTACCAGTACTTGTCAAAATCGTGAAATAAGCATTAGTATTACATACTGCAACTACTCTGCAGTGTTAGTAAGCTGCAGTTTGAACAAATTTGTAGGGAATGCTAATGTCCAAGATATTTTAAACCTCAGTGAAATTTAGGTGGCAGTGTATCACATCATGCTGTTTAACCCTTAAACTCCCAGATGTGATTAACATGTAACTTCTCCCAAGACTATCCATACAATGTCCAAAAAAAAGTTTATGAAAAAAGTTTTTATCTTGATCTAAGAACAAATTCCTATAGCAAATGTACCAGGAAATGTGAAGCAATTAGAGGAGAGAATTAGCAAACAGATCTTAGAAGTTAAAGGATGAATACAAAATTGCTTCATTTTACAATCCTGTTTAGGAAAAAAAGAAAAAGGCAAAACATTGTAACTTATCAGCCTCACTCAGCTACCCTGACATACTCAGACAAACTATTGAAAATTACACCTACAAAGTTAGTTAACACAAAGTACCACACCATTTCTCACATTCCAGTCCAAAAAGATACCTTGGGTTAGATATATGTAGTGGAATGAAACTCTTAGTTAAAACATGTTGTAAAATTACCTACCATGTACAAAATTAGAGATTCATGACAAAGGAAATTTTACCATGTGTGGCAATAAATACAAGCTTTGGAGAAATAAGGTGTCCCCACCACCTCACACTCCCAGGAGAAGATATGTGGGAATGTGAATTGCGTACGAGTGTTATAGACACACATGATGATCGATTCGGTCAGATAGGCGCTGTGATATGGGCAGATCTTTTCTCCGTCATCATTGAGGTCGAATTCCTTGATACTACATATAACTCTCTCTCTCAAATGCTACATAATCTATTACTTACCTTGGTTTTCGTTCGGCTCTTTCCTACATCTTGTTTCGTTAATGACTTTGCAGTAGAATCCTTGCCGCGCTTGTTTTCTACTTTCGAAGGGCCTTGCTTCGCTGTCTTTCCAGTAGGGCTAAAGAACGATCGAATATCCTGTAGAAAAATATGTATTTATAATTGAAACACCGGTTAAAAGACTACCACTGAGAACGAAAACGACTAACAAACCACTTCAGTATATTGATGTGTTCACATCCCTCTCCGACATTTCGCGCTATCTTTGAAAATCTCCCGTACTTCAGTCAGCGGTCACCAACTTAGCTAGCTTCCAAACTCATGTTATTTCTCTTCCGCTAATTTTCCGAGAAAGACGGTAGGTTATGAGATAACCATAATTTAATTCGAATTCACGGAACCAAGTTAAAGGAGCTGTCAGACGATGGAGGTTGAACCACATGCAGTTGCCCCGATAGATTGCTTTGAAAATGGCAAATAGATCCGCGGAGAACACTTCTCAGGGGTACGTACTCTGTTGTGGATGTCAATATTTTCATGAATGAATGCGCTTTAGCTTTGCGCCCGCTCGTTCTGCGATTTGGTTGTTTTGTTGTGCTGTCGTCTCCCCGAGGTATATCATTTGTTTATTGAAAGATATTAAATTCGCAGCATGAAATTTGCAAAAAGTTATTTGAATTTATGTTTTACACGCTGTCATTCAAAAACAATTTCAAGTAATATAAAATGACTCTATAGTAAAGAGGAAAAAAAACTACGTATAAAAGTTCTACCGATTGGACTTGAATGGAATAAATGTGGTCGTGCTACTATTAGTGCGCATTTTCCTTAACTTAAAATTACACTGGTTTCTAAATTGTATCTGCTTGAGTGGTAGCAGATGATGGAGTTTATGTACAGAATTGGATACAATTGAGTCAAAGAGTTGACGTTCGTAACACTGTTCTTTGCGCCTGTCTGTCAAAGATCTGATGTCATACAATGCATCTATTCTCTATTGTAAAACTAGACTCGACCGTATCTCCGGAATTTTTTCGGGCTTACTGAGATTTGATAAACGAAACGAAACGAAACGAACCGAAAATATGAACATCTCCTTGGTGTTCTTTGCTGAATCTTCACTATGTTCGCGAAGAGATCAAATCCTCTTCTATATTTAAAGGAAGGACTGCGCCATTTAGCCATAAAATGCAAATGTAAAATTTGAAAAAATGATTCCGTGAGACAATTTCCAAAGTGTCAAGCATCGATGTTCGTAGTCCATGAATAATTCGATCGCGTGACATGACACCTTCCCTTAATAATATCGCGTGACTAAAGTTGGTTTGCAGCATGGTTCTGATTGGAAAATTAAAATAAAGTTTCCGTTGAAGTTTCAGTAATAGTTATGGTTGTTCTGTTATCATTTGTATAATTTGTGGGCCGAACTGACCGATTCATCCTTAAGGGGGGCATTGGGATGTTCGATATCTTTTTAAGATAGGTTTTTGTGCTAAAGAATTTCGGTTTTTCGGATTGGATGTTCATTGCGGTTTGCGGATTTTCCGTTCTTTAGCATTTATATTTCGTCAAAAACACCTGTATAATGGGCTACGGATTTAGTTTCCGATGGAGTTTTCGGATTGTCCCATTTGGATTCCGTTTTCTCTTCGATCCAAGTGGCCATTATGCTCCTGTACTGATCTCGAATAGCCGCGAAACCTCTGTGTGCTCCACTTGTCAACACCGTAACGGATTGATTAGGGTTTCGAACTGGGATGTGGACATTTATCGGTTTTGACTGTTTTGCATGCGGTTTTCGGTTCTGGTCGAATTTTCTTTTTGTAGTTGTGCGGTTGTGGATGATTTTTGCGACGCCTTTGAGGTTTCTAATGGACCCTCTCATCCTTCCGCACAGTGGAGTTCCACACGGATTCTTGCTTTGCAAATTGAAAATCTCTCTTTCTAAAATTACAGATCTTCCCTTTCGTTCTGTTCTGTGTCTTAAATTAGAGTAGGCCTTGTATAGTTACTTCTTTTGAAATTGTATGTGGAATTCTTTTAACTTTTTATTATTAATTTTCTTTTTAATTTTTCTGGAAATAAGTGCTGTTGTCTTTCTCACTTCACACTTAAATTTGGAACTAAAAGTGAGGGGAATGTGGGCTGAAAGCTGGGGTGTCTGTGCCAGACAGCTTGATCCTGCCTTTGTCTGTATTATCATGTATTAACCCTTTAACTCCCAGAAGTGATTAACATTAAACTTCTACCTACAATATCCATGAATTATTCAGCAAACAGGTTACGAGAATATTCAAACTTATCAGGTAGAAGCTGCTATTTTGATCTAGCACCATGTTCTCATAACTAATTTACAAGGAAATGTGTAACAGCCACAGAGGAGAATTAACAATCAAATCTTGGGAGTTAAAGAGTTAACTTTTTAATCTTCCATTCCAGCATGAATTTTAATGTTCTGTAACACCTGTGTTTCTTCTTGAGTCCTAAAAATGTAACAAATTTCTTTTAATCTAAAGATACCTTTGTATTTTTGTTTTTTGAGATATGTTGATGTATTTTCAATCTTGAAAATTATCAGTTTAGGTGCTGCACAGTTATCAAGGAGAGTATGTTTGATCTTGGCTGTCTTCTTCCACCTGTTAGTGAAATACTGAAGTAACTAATCACCCAATACTGACAACAAAATTGTTTACATGTCACAATGATTTGATTTAGGGCCCTCCTTCCAATAAGCACCCCTTCTAGAATAAGTACCCCCCCTCCCCCTGTTTTTAAGTCAGAAAGTTTAGTTTGAAAGATAATAATGTTTTCATTGCTAAAAATTCATCCGTAATTTGATGCTTGTATGATTGATAATGTTTATTATTTTTAAGCTTGTCATTATTTTTAAACTGGCCTTTGTCAAGTAGAGGATCAAATCTGGACTTCAAAACTGCAGTGGATATCCTGGTTTGCTGATGTGAGTACAGAACTGATTAATAGAGCAAAAAGGTCAAGGCTTATATTGAAGGTCAGCAACATATAGTCTGATCATTGTGTACTTTTAAGTAGTTGTACCTAAGTCTAAGTGACACCCAGCTACATGTACTTTTTTCAAAAAAGTTGCTACTTGTAATACAAGGCAATGGGGTTGTGCTAATGGTTTGGGTGGCATTTTCAAGACTTGCTTAGCAAGAAGGGGGTTACATTTTCAATAGTGTTACTAGAGTGGGGACTAACACATTTTCATGACTTGGAAATTCTTGTATATAATAAAGTAAGGATCTACAAACAGGAAGGTTCAAATTAGATTGAAATGTACCAGAATGCTAATGCACTCAAGGTGAAAAGTAAAGTGTTCTAAATTCACATAAACAAATGTGTAGCTTCATTTTAGGATCATGATCTACTTAAAAGACTTGGTTTTTAGCTACATAGATGCATCTATAAACAGAAATTGACTAAGTTGGGAACACAAAATCACATTTCTGATAAAGTGACTAACTTAGCAGATATGGGGTGTATAATAGTCATACATTGCATAAATGGTATATAAATGGATAAATGGTATATTTTCCAAGAATAGTCCATTTTACAGTTGTGAGCTTGGTTGCCAAGCCTTTGAGCAGGAGTGAGGCTAAGGTTGACCTCGTTATGATACAAACCTTGCTACTTTTCAAATGCAAATTACTTTGTTGTCATGTTAACTGGATACTGGTCTCTACCACAACAAGGTCACCTTCAGCCTCACTCCAAATCAAAGGCTTGACAACTATTATGAGTAAAATGTAGACAACTGTAAAATGGCCTATTGGCCATAGAGTAGACTATAATGGAACAGGTGTTCTTAAAGGCCAGCGGCGCATACTTAGCAACAGTTGACCCAAGAACTCTCCCCACCCCTAATCTGGAAACTGTGCCATTTCAGTCTGAAAATAGACACAGTGCAATAATTTGAGGCATTCCTTTATTGAATGAGTTTTAATGGAAGTGTATTTTGAGTGAACTACTTGGGTGCAGCTGTTTTTTTTCTGTTCATGTGGTTCCTTTCAGACCATTTGATTTTTTAGGTGATTTTAGCAACAGATTCACCATTGCTGTTATGTTTGGAGCCACTTCTAGCACATGGCTGAATATGTTTTTAAAACCAAAAAATGGAATTTTTCAGATGCCTGACCCAGCTGGATGGATGCAGGGTAAGTGGTCATACATGGTGACCTGATTTTGAATAAATGAAATGTTCATTGTTGTTGAAAAGTGAAAAATCGTAGTCATATTGTAATATTGTAGGAGCTATAAGTTGACTCAGTTGCCATGGGGCAGTATTAGTTTATAAACAAATTTGAACATAGTTAAATGGAATTTAACATAGTTTAAATGACTAGGAGCAATTGGTTAGTAGCATTTCAAGCATTTGGTTCATATCTTTAAGCCAGCTGTTGGAATCTGTGCAACATTTGTTGCATTCAGCAGAGTTTGCAGCAATACTGTGGTTGTTGGGGCCCTGGGGCCATCCTCGTCCAGCATTATATACCTCATCAGTGCATGCATTGTTTTGTTGTTGTGCCCGTGTTGTGTTTGCTCTTCTATGCCGTGGCATTGTTGTCCTTGCAGATAGCAATTCTTGACGTTTCCCTTCCCCCTAAGCCCTAACTGCAGGCTTTCTTGTGCGGGGTTTATTTCTATTCATTTGTTTATTTATTCATTCATTTATTTATGTTTTCCTCCTCTGAGCCATTTGGCTCTAGTGTGACGGGTGCTCAGAGGGAGCTTGGGGCAAGAGGCTTGCAGCTGGATTGTGAGTTGGGTAGGCCAGTCAGGTGTTCTAGAACCTTGAGGTGTGACTGTAGGTGCAGATCCTGGGCCCCTCGGGCATCAAGCCTCCATTTGTGATGTGGGTGTAGACTTGATATTAAGTTATGTATTTATTTATTTGGAATATTTATACAGGCTGGCTTGGTTTGGCTTTTAAAAGCAGGTTTACATTGCCTCTATAAATGATAACAAAGCCAGATGACCACACTGGGAACCACATTTGTGACTCTTTGTTGAAGTCGGTGAGTTGTTTTACTCTTTAACTCTCAAGATCTGATTATTAATCAATTCTCCCCTCTAGCTGCTGCACAATTGCATATTCATCAGTTATGAGAAATTTTCTGTTAGATCAAGAAAACATCCTCTACCTGATAAGTTTGGGTATTTTCATCACCTGTGTGCAAGATAATGTGTGGATATTATAGGGAGAAGTTACCTGTTAATCATTTCAGGGAGTTAATGTCCCATGGCTTTTAACCAGTACTGAGAAGATGTAGGAGAGTATGGGGCCTATAATTTATCATCCTTAGCTGATAAGACTAGAATGTCTAACCATTTGGAGATGTTATAGGCAGCACATTTTCCTCAGTTATTTTAAAACCCTGAGTGTTGTTGCAGTCTTGGGCTTGAACCCTCAACTACCTGCACAGCAAGAGCACCTTTGCGATGTAGAAAGAAATTACAAGAGCACATCTGAACCAGTTGCTAGACAATTTAATCTACCTAATCTCTCTCCCTACATCTAGGCTGTTTGAAGGGCTGCAAAACTCCAGAAAAAATATTTATCTTTCAGATCGGCACTTTTAATCCCCACAGTATCAGCGAACGCTTTTCATTCAGCTAATTTATTCTTGTTTTCTTGTCACCAAATTCCCACTAATAGCGTGGCTCCATTTTCTGCTGAAAAATACACACACAACTCACAATTCCTCCAACCACTGTGATGAAGGGCTAACGCTCCAAACGTCAGCTTTTAACTTTTTACAGTGGCCAATTTACATTATCAACTCAGTTAATAATACAAAAGTACACTGTTATACTCTCCCCCTGATGCAGCACCACAGTTTCTTTAGAAACTTACCCCCTTTACCTGCACAACAGTCCAGCACTCAACATGAGTAGCAGAAAAAAAGACTCCCCTGTTTTAATTAATAAAATATAAGTGACTGAGTGTTATCACTGAGTGTTATCACTGTTTAATACAGGTCAATGACAAAAGACAAGAAAACAACATTTAATTAATTCTATAATTCATCATTTATTTTATATCGAGTTTATGTAAAAAATGTATCAAATAACATCAACAAAATGATGTTACAGCGTAAAAACAGAACAATAGATTAGAATTCTAACAATTAGACCTCTTGGTAATCAACCAACAAATGATTTTTCTTGTGTATAATTTTCTTGTGTAATATTTGTCAGATACAAACAGTCCCATAGAAGAATTATAATCTGTAATTCGTTAAGGACATCTGAACTCTAAATACTAACATTGATTTTAGGAGACAAACATGGAATTAATTTTACTTTAGAGAGAATTCGTCGTCTTATTCGAGTGATTCCTCCCCAAGTGACCGTTTCATACAACCCGAACAGGCCGATGGGACTCAGTCATGGATGACGACAACCGCTTAATAGAGACCACCGCTGAAAAGTGGTGAAAGTGACAATGCCTAAGAGGAAAAAAATTCGGGAATTTGACAACCGACCGCTTAATACAGGTTCGACTATTAATTCCAAATTAGCCAATCAGCCCACGTGAAGAGTTCCATTCACCTGTGTGGTATATTATAAAAAACCGCTCTAAGTTAGGTAGATGGAGTACAGTTATGAAGCACGAAGAGAAAATCTAAGAAGACGAAAGAAGTCCAAGTCCAGCAATTACTAAGGGAAATTCTTACCTTTACCTTCTGAAATCATAGCTCTAAGATTCTTGAGAATCCGTCCTCTAACCATGTAGCCGTTTACACTCCCAACCCGGAGGGAAAAACGGAACCTCGACCCACCCTCCCCCACTTCCCATGGCTCTTTTTTGAAAATGATTGTAATATATTCTATCGTCAGCAGCGAACTCCGACTAAAACATCTATGTTGTCGCAGTTTTTTAGATCTGGGGGGAAGTTAAAATATCAGGGCTTACTGACTTTTTGGATCCGGTACAAGGTCTTTAAAGGGGAAAGGAAATTTATTCTTGCTCGCCTTCACTTCGGTGAATATCTCGCGTTAGCTTCATTGAGCATCTCAGATTGAACATAACAGGAATGCGTAGCGACAACGCTCTCCCCATGACCGTCTCTCCCAGGTTGATCCTTACTTCCAGGATTTTTCCACGGCTCGTTTTTCCCGGTCTTCCTTACTCCTCAAAAACCAGAACTCTAAATTCGAGTTGCAAATGCCACCTTCTTAAAGCGTTATTATTTCACATCTTGCATGTAACCCAGTCGAGGGTCTCCATGGGGTTAACCGTTCGCCGTATATCGGTCAAAAAACTATCTGTCAGGCGTAAAAAATTGAACGATTTTAACCCTTAGTTGTAGAAAAAAATTAACCTTAAAAGTCTTTCCTTTCTACAATGTGTTATTTTTTGTTATTCTGGGTTAACCGCAGAAGAAAAATGGCCACAATTTTAACCGTTGGCCGTAAAAAGTTCTCCTCGGTCGGCCCTCCTCAGTTTTAAGAAAGTTTTTGGTTTTTTTGTACAGGCTGTTTTAGTTAAGTTTGCAATCGTGGAAAAAAAAGTCATCAATATTTTTTACACGTGGAACCGTACCGACCTAGGATACCTCCCATGATGAGGACGCTTTCTCTAAGCAGAATAAGGCACCATCTCCCAAAGTGGAAGGTAATTTATTTTTTCTTGCCTCTTCAACATTATATTACTAAACATCATATCGCTCTACACGCTGAAAAAACGCGTCGCGTGACATCCTAAGAAACGGCTGCCAATGAAACTGGTAGATATAAAATCTGAAAATATCGAAGTTAATATCTCATTTAATAACTCTATCCAAGGAAATGGGAAGAGGTTGAGCGAATAAGACATAGGTGCGCTTATTACTCCAAACGAAAAGATATGACAAAACACCATACCTGTCACATAACGTGTTAAAGAAATTCGTCGCGTGACATCCTAAGAAACGGTTGCCAATGATCGATGCTAGCAGTTTTAGAGTCAGAAAATATCGAAGTTTATCTCTCATTCAGTAAACTTATTCAAAGAAATGGGCAAAAGTTATTAAGCGAATACTACTTCAAACGACAAGAAATGGCTTATGCAGGTTGATGCAGAAATTTTCCTTCCTTTGTTATTGATTTCCTCTTCCATTCTAACAAAATATCAAGCGACTTGTTTCATTGTTTGACATTTAAATGTTAGTCTATTATACTTAGATAATAGGTAAACAATCTAATCGGAGAAACTAAATAAAATCATTTGGTTCCAACTTTCCAGCTCATTCTGAGCTTCCTTCAATGCTTTGTAAGCCATAACTAAAATTATGAAATAAAAGTTCTCGTTTTGCCTTTGGGCGATTAGATTAAACAATATACTTAAAATGTATCGTTCTGCTTGTAAAAAATAACACATTTATCTCATTCAAAATTATAGGAGAAATCTCAGAAAATTAACTAATACCAAGACTAAATAAATAGATAAACCAAATTCTAATCGGCAGAAACTAACTTTAAGTATCAATGACTGAGTATAAATCCTCGAAAAGTTCATTACAATTTCCATCTGACATAGACAAAGATAATCGAGCAATCGAACAACTGATTATTCTCCAATTCCTATGGAAATTCTCTACACATGCACGTAGCTGTAATAGCAGAAAAATTCTGTAAAAAAACTCTGGAAAACGTTTTCAAGACGTTTCAACTTCGACGTAAATGTAACGCCCAAATCCTCTCAGTAGAAAATACTTACATTAAAAATAACTTCTCACATACCTAGTCATGATAATTTTAAGACATCATATAAAAAAAAACAAACAGCAGTTTGAGAAGGATATCAAAGATTAATCTCGTAAAAGCAGTTCAGACCAGCAAAAAGGCAACTTTTGAATCAATGGAAATCTGTTCTCTTGTTAAACTTGACTTTGGCCGTCTTTTGGTTCTTCCTGCTTTGATGAAAAGAAGACTCTTGAAAAAGGTTTCATCGGTAGCTTACGGGTTTCTGGTCCAAATATCAGCATTTGTAGGTATCCGAAAACTCCCTGGGATTCCAATGCTCACTGCCTTAACTGAAACATAAAAGAATCTCAGTTTAGGGAGGATAGTTGAGTTGCCATGAAATATTTCTCAGCACATGAAACGATACATTGCACAACAGGATTTCTTTAAAAGAAATTTGCTATTTTACTCCTATCACGTTCCCAAAAAAGAATGTTATCATCGTAAACGTGTCCACTTGATTGTACTGCATCTCAGTTTGCAGAGAGAAAAATAAATTCGTAACCCAACTGAAAGGAAACTAACACACAAGTATCACTGCTCGCACATGAGCAAAGATTATGATTTAATGTAACTTTGTATTGAATAGAATGTATCAACAGAATTATTACTTGTTTCACCTTTTAAATCTCCTTGAAATCCAGCTTGACGTCGTCACCAATAAGAACAAATGGTGCCCAGTGCCAGACCTCCTTAAACTTTTCAATTTCTCTCATACACTTCATGGCCTGATTGAGAGCTTCGCTGGCCTTCTTGCCTTTGGCAAGTGCATCGTAGAAGAAACTCATGAACTCCAGGGTTCCCTCGTCGCCAATCGCCCACAAGGTAACCACAACAGATCTGGCACCGGCACCCAAAAGTGCACGCGCCATACCGACCACACCCTCGGCCATTACCTCCCCACGAGCAGTGTGACAGCAGCTAAGTACAACCACACGTGCTCGCAACCCAGCTTCTATGACATCTTTCATCGTCAGAAGATAGTCTTTCTCTTGCGGCTGAGGGTTTTCTCTTGTGGTGTTTGGTGCCAGGATAACTTCTCCAGTTTCCATTTTGCCGTGCGCTGCTATGTGAACTAAGGCCACTGATGATATTCGTTTTAACACTTCATCTTTTGTTGCCATTTCTCTAGTGAGAGGGGAGACATTGAGGATACGTCCGATCATCTCCAATTCTTTCCTTGCTCCTGGAAGTTGCACCAAAAGTGTTCCCTCATAGATGATATGTTTGAAACATGGGTCGCCGACAAGCAATGCACCAGTCTTCATGTGAAAGTCAGCTGGACAATCATGAATTAGTTGCAAGGTCGTCAGAGAGGGAAGCACACGAACTCTGAAAGAATCACTTAGATATGATGAGTTGGAGTCTTGCAACGCTGCATAAGGTACAAGGCAAAATGGCCCCTCAGGAACGAATGTGATCTCGTCGTTGCCTTCGATCAGGTCAGCAATAGGAGTAACGATGATGTCATGCAGCTTCTTTAAAGCACTTGATTGGGAGCGCCTCACATCAACTCGGATCACATCATTGGCCATTTCTTCTTCTGTCGGCGAGTCTAGCGGAGGATTTTCGATGGTAACAGTATCTCTTGCGCCGATCTCCTTAAGAGCAGTTCGGTTCAGTAGCTGGATGAAAAATTTCAACTCATCCTCATACATGTATTTGTTCACGTGTACTTCTCTCATCTGGATATAATTTTCACTGAGGCAAACCCAGAAGTAAACGCATGGTCCATTAATAGCTATGAAAACTGTGTTCAGTGGAACCCACCTCAGAGAAATGCGGGATGCGCTGGGCGTTGAAGAATCTCTAGGCTGATATTTTGTGACCATGAGATCTCTCAGAGCTTGAGCACGTCCTCTCTCTGTGGCAAGGAGAGCCTTCACAACCTGACCTCGACTGACATTTATACGCCACAAACCTTTGTATGCTACTTGGTGCTGATTACGATAACAAATCTTCCACTGATCGTTGAGTTCAAGGCTGGCCCTGATATCATCATACAATTCTACACTCGAATAATAACAGTCAAAGGCTCTCATAAGATTTCCTTGGCACTCAAAACTGCTTCCAAGGGAATAGAGTAAGCACGCCTCTCCATTCTTGTCTCCCACTTCTTTAGCAATTTCTAGACCACGTTGATGGTACTTGATGGCTGTTTTGAACTCTCCTAGACTTTGATAAGCGTTGCCGAGATTGCCATAACTTGCTCCCTCTCCGGCCTTGTCTCCCACTTCTTTAGCAATTTCTAGATGACGTTGATGGTACTCCATTGCTGTTTTGAACTGTCGTAGACCTTGATAAGCGTTGCCGAGGCTGCCATAACTTGCTCCCTCTCCGGCCCTATCTCCTACTTCTTTAGCAATTTCTAGATAACATTGATTGTACTCGATGGCTTTTTTAAACTTTCTTAGACTGAGATAAGCGTTGCCGAGATTGGCATAACTTCTTCCCTCTCCGGCCTTGTCTCCCACTTCTTTAGCTATTTCTAGATGACGTTGATGGTACTTGATGGCTGTTTTGACCTCTCCTAGACTTTGATAAGCGTTGCCGAGATTGCCATAACTTGCTCCCTCTCTGGCCTTGTCTCCCACTTCTTTAGCAATTTCTAGACATTGTTGAAGGTACTTGATGGCTGTTTTGAAGTCTCCTAGTCTGTGATAAGCGTTGCCGAGATTGCCATTACTTCTTCCCTCTCCGGCCTTGTCTCCCACTTCTTTAGCAATTTCTAGATCACGTTGATGGTACTTGATGGCTGTTTTGACCTCTCCTAGACTGTCATAAGCGTTGCCGAGATTGGCATAACTTCTTCCCTCTCCGGCCTTGTCTCCCACTTCTTTAGCAATTTCTAGATGACGTTGATGGTACTTGATGGCTGTTTTGAACTCTCCTAGACTGTGATAAGCGTTGCCGAGATTGCCATAACTTGGTCCCTCTCCGGCCTTGTCTCCCACTTCTTTAGCAATTTCTAGATGACGTTGATTGTACTTGATGGCTGTTTTGAACTCTCCTAGACTGTCATAAGCGTTGCCGAGATTGCCATAACTTCTTCCCTCTCCGGCCTTGTCTCCCACTTCTTTAGCAATTTCTAGATCACGCTGATGGTACTTGATGCCTATTTTGAACTCTCCTAGACTGCGATAAGCGTTGCCGAGATTGCCATTACTTCTTCCCTCTCCGGCCTTGTCTCCTACTTCTTTAGCAATTTCTAGATCACGTTGATGGTACTTGATGGCTGTTTTGAACTCTCCTAGACTGTGATAAGCGTTGCCGAGATTGGCATAACTTTTTCCCTCTCCGGCCTTGTTTCCCACTTCTTTAGCAATTTCTAGATGACGTTGATGGTACTTGATGGCTGTTTTGAACTCTCCTAGACTGCAATAAGTGTTGCCGAGATTGCCATAACTTCTTCCCTCTCCGGCCTTGTCTCCCACTTCTTTAGCAATTTCTAGACATTGTTGATGGTACTCGATGGCTGTTTTAAACTTTCTTAGACTGTCATAAGCGTTGCCGAGATTGCCATAACTTATTCCCTCTCCGGCCTTGTCTCCCACTTCTTTAGCAATTTCTAGACATTGTTGATGGTACTTGATGGCTATTTTAAACTCTCCTAGACTGTGATAAGCATTGCCGAGATTGCCATTACTTCTTCCCTCTCCAGCCTTGTCTCCCACTTCTTTAGCTACTTCTAGATCACGTTGATGGTACTTGATGGCTGTTTTGAACTCTCCTAGACTGCGATAACCGTTGCCGAGATTGGCATAACTTCTTCCCTCTCCGGCCTTGTCTCCCACTTCTTTAGCAATTTCTAGATGACGTTGATGGTACTTGATGGCTGTTTTGAACTCTCCTAGACTGTGATAAGCGTTGCCAAGATTGCCATAACTTCTTCCCTCTCCCGACTTGTCTCCCATTTCTTTCGCAATTTCTAGATGACGTTGATTGTACTTGATGGATGTTTTGAACTCTCCTAGACTGTGATAAGCGTTGCCGAGATTAGCATAACTTTTTCCCTCTCCGGCCTTGTCTCCCACTTCTTTATCAATTTCTAGAGATTGTTGATGGTACTTGATGGCTGTTTTGAACTCTCCTAGACTGCAATAAGCGTTGCCGAGATTGGCATGACTTGCTCCCTCCGAGGCCTTGTCTCCCACTTCTTTAGCAATTTCTTGATGACGTTGATGGTACTTGATGGCTGTTTTGAACTCTCCTAGACTGTGATACGCGTTGCCGAGATTGCTATAACTTCTTCCCTCTCCGGCCTTGTCTCCCACTTCTTTAGCAATTTCTAGATCACGTTGATGGTACTTGATGGCTGTTTTGACCTCTCCTAGACTGTGATAAGCGATGCCCAGATTGGCATAACTTGCTCCCTCTCCGGCCTTGTCTCCCACTTCTTTAGCAATTTCTAGATAACGTTGATGGTACTTGATGGCTGTTTTGAACTCTCCTAGACTGTCATAAGCGTTGCCGAGTCTGCCATAACTTCTTCCCTCTCCGGCCTTGTCTCCCACTTCTTTAGCAATTTCTTGATGACGTTGATGGTACTTGATGGCTGTTTTGAACTCTCCTAGACTGTGATAAGCTTTGCCGAGATTAGCATAACTTTTTCCCTCTCCGGCCTTGTCTCCCACTTCTTTAGCAATTTCTAGATGACGTTGATGGTACTTGATGGCTGTTTTGAACTCTCCTAGACGTCGATAAGCGTTGCCGAGATGGGCATGACTTGCTCCCTCTCCGGCCTTGTCTCCCACTTCTTTAGCAATTTCTTGATGACGTTGATGGTACTTGATGGCTGTTTTGAACTCTCCTAGACTGTGATACGCGTTGCCGAGATTGCCATAACTTCTTCCCTCTCCGGCCTTGTCTCCCACTTCTTTAGCAATTTCTAGATGACGTTGATGGTACTTGATGGCTGTTTTGAACTCTCCTAGACTGTGATAAGCGTTGCCGAGATTGCCATAACTTCTTCTCTCTCCGGCCTTGTCTCCCACTTCTTTAGCAATTTGTAGATCACGTTGATGGTACTTGATGGCTGTTTTGAACTCTCCTAGACTGTGATAAGCGTTGCCGAGATTGCCATGACTTGCTCCCTCTCCGGCCTTGTCTCTCACTTCTCTAGCAATTTCTAGACATTGTTGATGGTACTTGATGGCTGTTTTGAATTCTCCTAGACTGTGATAAGTGCTGCCGAGATTGCCATAACTTGTTCCCTCTCCGGCCTTGTCTCCCACTTCTTTAGCAATTTCTAGACATTGTTGATGGTACTTGATAGCTGTTTTGAACTCTCCTAGACTGTGATAAGCGTTGCCGAGTCTGCCATAACTTCTTCCCTCTCCGGCCATGTCTCCCACTTCTTTAGCAATTTCTAGATGACGTTGATGGTAGTTGATGGCTGTTTTGAACTCTCCTAGACTGTGATAAGCGTTGCCGAGATTGCCATAACTTGCTCCCTCTCCGGCCTTGTCTCCCACCTCTTTAGCAATTTCTAGATGACGTTGATAGTACTTGATGGCTGTTTTGAACTCTCCTAGACTGTGATAAGCGTTGCCGAGATTGCCATAACTTGCTCCCTCTCTGGCCTTGTCTCCCACCTCTTGAGCAATATCTAGACATTGTTGATGGTACTTGATGGCTGTTTTGAACTCTCCTTGACCTTGATAAGTGTTGCCGAGATTGGCATAACTTCTTCCCTCTCCGGCCTTGTCTCCTACTTCTTGAGCAATTTCTAAACATTGTTGATGGTACTCGATTGCTGTGTTGAACTGCCCAACATTATGGTAAGTACATCCGAGACTGGCATAAGTGTTTGCTTTGACTTTTAGTTCAGCATTCGATTTCCTTATTAATTGAAGCAGAAGTTCGTGATTGTTTTCAATCTTAAAACGTGTCAAGGGTAGCTAAATCATGGGTGGATTTGCGAAAATGCAATGGAAATGTGTGTTTTAATAATAATGAGGGTATTGGATAAACTGTAAAGTTGGAATGAAAATTCGAGCGTGGATTTCTTGAAGAGATTTGATTTCAAGTTATTCGAGATTGTTAATTAGCTCTGAAGCGCATTTATTAGTTTAAGTTCGGTCGTCATGGTGATGCTCGTCTCAAGACAAAAATGAGGGGCATTTTACAGAAACTCTGGATTAGTTAATATGGCCTCTTCTTTTAAGTAAAGTTTCGTGGAATAATCGAAAGAACTCGTTAATAATATTTCACCTTCTTTAAACTGCTCAGTGCAGTATAGGAGAACATCGCTTGCATTATGTGTAGAAGAATCTGCCTGGAACGTATTGATTTTTCTTGAAATATTATTCGCATTGCATCTCGTATCACGTTTGAAACATTCGTTAAAAGATACTGCCAATCCCATATGCGACCAGCTCCTTGCTTCTTTAAACCAGCAAAGTTCGACACAAGCTCTGGCTCCTGAAAAGGTGAGAATAATTGGTGGTGCAAGTTAATTTATCACTGTTAAGGTATAAACGTATTGATAAAATGGACTTAATTTCCCAGTTAGCTGGGAACAAAAATTGTGATAATGAAGGAAATTTGAACTTGTAGAAGAACTGAAAATGAACAATAAGGAGCAAATGCAAAAGCGGCTACCAATTAAGCTTCAATTGATGATGATAACGATGAATTTATCTCGCGCATTCTTCACTTCAATATGCACTTTAGCGCTTTTCAGCACTTTTCGGGAGTTTTCGGGCAGACTGCATTAAGCAGTTAACTTTTGAAAGGGAATTTTTCAGGTGCCTCCTGCCCGGGTTCGTCCCCTGCTAAGAGTGACTGAGGAGATGCAGGAAACGGGGCTTACGGGTTTCCACCCATATCCGGGACAAGAATATTAAACCATTTGCAGATGTCACAGCTTAGGCAGCAGCACATTGTCCTCAGATGTTTTAAGACTCAGGGAGATGGTCCAGTCTAGGGCTTGAACCCTCGACCCTTAGCGCTCTACAACGTGAACTAACCAGGCAGCGGTATTTGAGAGTTTATTGACATTTTCTTATGCTTTTTACCCACATCACAGACGTTGACACACCAGATACAATTGACACTTGGAGTGCAGTTACCTGCCACAAACCACACAATCCTCTCTTGACGAAATCAAAGAATAGAATGTTGATGGCTTATGTATGAAAAACCCACCTTTCTTAATAGCCTTGATTAAAGTGGGTTCCAATTGAACGGCAACTGTTGCATCATCGAGACATTCCACATAGTTTGCTACGAGATTCCGAAAAGAAGGTTTAAAAGAGTGGTAATCACACGCAATTGCAACAAAGAAGCCTTAAAAATTACAATTGCTTAAAATGCAACAAGGATCATTTCTTTGCTTAATTTTCATCCGCTACAGGGCGATTTGTGTTTTTACGCTACTTTTCTGCAGTTGCTCAATTTTTTTCTTTTCTTGATGCAGATTGTGTATTCCGTTATCTTGTAACGCTGCACGACAGATTTATATGTTTACATGTGAAATTCTTACCCAAACGGAAATGAGCTGTTGCCCTGTTGCTATAAAGCTTGGCGTTAAGCCGTATATCTTTGCAGTTCACTTGAAGTCCTTCCGTGTAGGAGTTTATCGCGTTATTAGCTTCTCCTTGTCTGTATTCTTTGTTACCTTCCTCGAGACATACTTTCGCTATCCCTGAGAGAACACAGTTTTGGTGTTAATGATATAGTAATGAGTGATACGACTTCATACTACAACTTTATACTTCCAAACGAACTTTTAGGTTAAAGGAGCGTGGAGCTACGAAAAACAAAAGATCAGAATAGTTTAATATCTGTAAATTTTGTTTGTGTGCAAGCTGTCGAGAGTCTGAGCTGAAGCTTGGCTATTATCATTTCAAGTTTATCGGTTTACATTTAGGTCGAGAGGCTTTCACAAACCCCTTTTACACCTGGCTTACGTTTTCCAAAATATCACAAGTTTCACCAGGAGATCCTATTTCAACTCAATTTCTTTTACAATCACCCTTCAGGAGAGTTTGTCTGTGCAATTTGTTTGCTTTAAAATATGCAAGCTATTTGGAGTTTTAGCTGTAGCTTCGGTTATAACCAGATCAAGTCTGTTCGGTTTACACTTAAGTCGAGAGGGTTTCCAAAGTTCCTTTTATATCTGCGTTACACGTTCCAAAATATCAAGTTAGAATATAAAATCCCATGAGTTACTGAGAAAAAATGCATAAAGCAAAGTAAAGCCAGGAGCGGAAAAGGTTGAAATTTTTTAATGTTCTGATAACAAAAGAAACATTGTGCTGAGAGTGACAAGAGTTCGTGGTTTGCCCTTCCTTCAGAAAAGAGCGCCGGAAAACATGTCTTTTGTTTTTTCTGTTTTTTGATAGGGAAAGTATCACTTTCTCACGAAGTGCCATTTTGCCTGTTATAAAAGTCAGCGGTTCTACATTTTGTTGGCTGGTGGTTTACAGCGTGGGCTTGGTATTGACATAACTGTTCAAAGAGGCGTGAAATATTGAGAAGACCAAAACAGGCCATACGGCCGAGACAAAATGTCTCCTTTTCTCTGTAGAATTCTCAAATTGCGTAAAATTTCTGCCAAACATGTATTGAACAGTAAAGGACAGGAAGGTGTTAGCGCAAATACTTTCCTTTCGGCGGCCTCAAAAAGTTACCCGTTTGCAAATTTTTCAAAACTCGACTTTGACAGGTCTACGGGTACCAACAGCTCCCTCTTACAGAAAATGACTTTTATACAAAAAATGACAAAATTTAGAATAATTTCAAGTGCAAAAAGGATAATACTTTTTCCGCGCAAACATCGTTCATTTTAGGTGTAAATTTTAGATAAATAGTTAATCTCCAAAACATTGTGCGTTTATTTAAAAATAAGCACTTCTAAAACTCAGAATTCTGAGTTTTACGAAGCCCAGTAGGCCAATTTTGGCCCATTCTTTAACTTAGGGCTCTTCAAAGCTAAGTCGCCTTCAAATTTGTCGCTTTATTGCTTAGAATAATTAATGATGTCTATGCATTTTACCTGATCGGATCGAGCAGTAAATTGTTTTTTTCCTTTGGTTTTTCATTTTACTTGTAAAAGCGTTAGAATTTGAAGAAACAATCCTTTGCTGTTTCAAAAACTTATTCACAGAACATACGCAAATTTTGATGTAAATGTGACAAAAAGTTTACTGGGGCGTCTTTTAAACAATCTTATTTCACATGGTTTTCTCACCTCTTAAAGGGTCATTATATACATCCAGTTCAGCGTCACTTGACGTAACTTGACTTTCTTCTATCGCTGAAATTGCCGAGAAGACATTTCAACTTTGCAAGTGATCACAACTATGTGCAATTACAACGAGCGTTCTAATACTGGCGTATTTAGTGGATTCCTTAAAACCTTCTTATCGAATTGATCCAAAAAATTGTGCACCAGAATTAAGATATACTTAATTGACAAACAGTACAAAATCACCACAACGAAGTCTTTCCCTGTTGCTTTTTCTCACCTGTGGCTTGAAACTCATTTTTCACCTCCAGTTCTTCTCCCGTTGTTGGGAGGTTGCTTTCTGCCATAGCTAGAAATAAAATTGAATCGATTGTACTGCGCTACATTGTTTAAAATCAAAAGAGGAGACTCAGATGAAAATAACCCAGAGAAAACATCTTATACTTAATCATAGAGGATGAATGAGAATCTCATAGTTTCCTCCGTCACGCTATTGTGATTGCGTGACAGTCAAGTTCTGCGGGTTGTGTCATGTTTGTTTTTTCAATTGTCTGTTTGTTAGTTTGTTTTCGTAGTCTCATCTGTTGAAACGTTGTTCAAGGCTGTCCCTTATCAAAAAGCGTGAGTTGCAATAAACAATCTAGTTGTACCCGGTAGGCATGGATAAGCATGGATCAAAAATTATGCAACAAACGAAACCGAAACAACTATGAGGGTTTGCGGTACCGTCACGAATTCTACCAACAGCCCGCGAGCCCATTGTGTGAAGAAACACGTTTATCGACCCTGTTCTTCTACAAAGTGCATGTGTAAAATGTCCCTCAAAGCGATCGAAAAATTTGCTAGACAAAGTCTTTTTTTTTTTTATTAACAGAATTATAAGTTCTGGTCAATAAACTCTTTCATTAATAATTTTTTGAAGGAACCAGGAAATTTAGAATAACTGGAAGAGCTGGTCCCTCTCCAAATTATGTTGGGGAAGTACTCGATTTTTTCATTTCGAATTCAGAAAAGGCGCTGAATACGAGGTTATTTTGAGGGACTGGAGAAGATGGCACTGGAAAGTGTCCTTTTCAACAAAACTCTTGTTATCAAGAAACTTCATCCACAACAAATTGAAAGCCAAGCTCAACACAAAGACTCCTGCATAGTTTAATCTTGTAAAACGAAATGAGACTGAAAAATTATTTTTGAACGAATTGTTGATCAAAAGAGAATCTTTTGCGATATTATAGCGGATGTGAAATCTGGAACATTTCCCTAAAGCTGCTGAGGTGGTCTTGCCATACAGAACAAGCTTCTGCTCCACTATCAGCATTTACTGAGCTCACAATTTTATCTTCCAGCGCACTATGTAAACAAGCAAACAATGTGTCCATTTAGTCCGTCATCGCGCGTAAAGGTATATCTACTAAAACCGAACTCTGACAGATAACCACTCAGAAATGATACTACTAACTCCCTTGTAGATACGTAGTTCGAACATTTGAAGACAAAAATTTATTCATCGTCGACGATTACCGTGTCAAGTTTTGCGAGGAGGTGGATTGATGTTCCAAAGCGTTTAAAAGACCAGAATAATTAATCGTGTCGTTGACGGGGTTTAGTTTTCATACGTGATCAAGAAATCTTAATCATCGTGGTTCTGGGGTTAAAAATTTTCACTTCTGTTGACACGTCTTCCCAATTCCTCTCCTATTTATACGTTAAGGTGGGACCCGTGAGCGAGCAGGAAAGCTGTGCTCTGATCGGCTACTCAAGAATGTGAAATGTGTTTTCTTTCGATTCTCACTTTGATTCCCCACAGAAGGAAATAAAGAAATGCTTGTAGTCTGTTGAATACCTCGTATAATTTTGTAACTACACAGTATATTTTTGTCCTATGAACAAAAGCTTTTGCAGCATTTTTGTCTAAAACAGAGGTCACAGACTCGACCTTAACAAAATAAAATCACAACGAAACTCCCAGATTCATTTGGCAATTCCAATGATGGTGCATGGATATATTTAGTTATCGTGTGATACATTCTTTGATACGTTGCTGACGAAGCCTTGGTCTCGGTCCCGGCTAAAAATGTAGTGACGGAAATTGGCCGATGTACAGCCTTTTTTAAGCTCACACTTATCTAGTAATACAATGAAGAAATGTAAAATGGTTTCTGTGTTTACATAGCCTGATGTAAACACGCGGGAGGTTGGGAGAGCACGAGATAAGCGTAGGAAACCCCGACGCGAAGCGGCAGGCTATGTAAACACGGAAACCATTTTACATTTCTTTTATAAAATAACTAATGAAAGAGGAACGAAAACCGTGTTTACATACGCTCATGTAAAATGGTTTTATTGCCAATCAAAGCCCGCGTACTGTTTGAATTATTTTATAAACGCATGTATGAGGTATTAGATAACCGCGCGTGGATACAAATTTTACCATCGAGTGTTCATGAAATCTATTAACTCCTTCAAACAGATAATTCAATTCCAGCAGATAAATTCGTATCGATAGGCCGACATGTATCATCCATTTTATTCAAAAGATATTGGTTGAAAATTTGAATCACATACAATTTTTTAAATAGGAGCATCGATTACAGAGATCCGCTGCACCGAAACTCAGCTCGCCGAAAAATCAATTCAATTCCGGATATTGTAATACAACAATTTCTCCTTACAAGAACTATTTCCTTTAAGAAAGAATTGAATTCAGCTTCAGGTAAAAAATACAATTGGAAAAAAAACAGCCCACATGGAAGGTAAAACTTTCATGTTGATAAATCCGATTGTAATGACGACATTGGTACTTAGATATGTGAAGATATAAATGGTACATTTACAGCGTGCGGTGGAGATGTCACGTTTTGGAAACTGAAAAAATTCTGGTATTTCACCGACAACCATATTACCGTTATTATTATTATATATCGCGAATGTTACCATATCAAAAGAAACGTAGGGATTGCGTAATTTTTTTTCAACCTCGAGCTTTGTTACAAACTTACAAAGAGATATTTGCTGATTTTGATATTGACGAGAGCTCTAATTGTATACGTCACGTTATCTAGCTCTGTCACATGCTCATCACGCGCTTTTGCCGCATAATCATCACGCACAGTTAAACCTTTAACTCCCGTGATCTAATTGTTAATTCTCCCCTCTAGCTGCTACATGTTTCATTTCAAAGTAGATACAGAAATTTGGTGTTAGTTCAAAGATAGCGAATTCTACCAGATAAAACTTTGAGTATTCTCATTACCTGTTTGCTGGATAATGTATTGATATTACAGGGATGAGTTACAAGTTATATCACTTCTAGGAGTTTAAGGCTTCAGGAAATTGCATCGCGTGCAGGCTATTAAACCAGTCAAATGAGAGAAACCATTGAAATATCTTCACATCTGATAACAATAAACCGGGAAATTCGACTGAAATTAAACTTGATTGTTTTTAGCCGCAAGAAAAATAAGATTGCGATCTTCAATTATAAATAACATGAGCTTTACAGCTCTAATCAGTTGCAGAATGAAAATTGATTTGTACCTGTTAAACTATTATCCTCTGAATCCTTCTATTCTCCAGACGATGTCATTTGTTAATTCTACATGCCTGAAAATATCAAAAATAATATTTTGCTTTACAACAGTTCGATGAAAAAATGAAGGTAACATACTCACGAGTTTGAAAGATGTAACCTCATCTAATGCCCAGTGTTGTGCTTGTATTTTTGTCTGTTTGTTTTTTTTATTCTTTTTATGATTATCGCTTGTTTACATGTTTCTCCATGGCGATTAATTATTTCTGTGATTTAAATTCAGCTCTTTCTCTTTCAGTGCAAAACACTCGCATCCGCAAAACCCCTTTTCTTCTCTGAGCAGGACATGTTACACCCTGCCATAACTGAATCGATAAGGATGAATTTACACCGTGAGTTATATTGTACCAATGCAATTTCTCTTCAAGTGATCAACTCAATATATCCCTCGTTCAATATGATACACATTTGTTTTTGGTCATCTTCCCATTAGCGTTACAGTTCTCTCAAATTTTCATTTTCCGCTCTCACCGTGACAACTTCAAAAAGTTTCTAAAAATAATAACGGTAAGCTTTTTTCTAAATAACTCCCGCCAATTGTGCCCTAAATATTTTTGCAGTCAAAAGCGTTGGTGTCCGGTGAAATCACCAGAGGGAGATACAAAGCTGAAGAAACCACATTAATAATATGTATTCTTTATGTAAATTTTTTTCCAATTTTCTTGTCTTTCGATTATAATATGCTATACGTATAGGAAATCGTATGAACGCGAGTGCATTTCGTGATTTATGGGCACGAGTGATGTTTTGAAAGTTCTCAAAATTGCACGAGCCGTAGGCGAGTGCAATTTGAGAACTTTCAAAACATCACGAGTGACCATAAATCACGAAATGCACGAGCAGGTTCATATGATTTTTTATTTATTATATTCTCGACAAAATTACTCCATCGCGCTACTCTGCACGCCTTACGTACTACAAAAAACACTTCAATGGGTTCCAAAATGCTCACATGTTTTATTTGAACCAATCAAAAATGTAATGTTGTGACAGGTAAATCAAGCGTGAAGTTCTTGAAAGTTTCTCAGAAAATATTACAAGCCGAACTCTGTCAGCCATTTTTTTATAAGCTGGTGTTTAAATTTGGCGCTTAGGGTTTCCCCGGTGTTTCCATGGCAACTTCTCCGTATTGCACTCTATAACCTCTATTGCACTCTATAACCTATTTATGCATTCATCATTGACCAATCAGAAACGCGATATTTTGTTGAGTATATAATAAATTCCTTTATTATCTTTCCTCACCTGAAGATTACTTGCAATAAATTTAACTCCAATAAAGTTCTTTTGCAAGAAAAATACTTGAATTCTCGTTATATCTAGAGAAAAGCATATTGAAATCGTTTCGCGTCTTGTTAAGAATTAAAGCGAATACCATAAGTACTCTTCTTAAAAAAAATATCCGAGGAAAAAATTCAAAATTTTTTTAAATCTGTGTACTCCATGCATCTTTGTGTGCAGAAACCCTCTGTGTATCTTATAAGAATTTTATGAATAAATTGTTACTGAACCAGTTGTCTTTAAGTTGGAAGAGAAATCTGAGGCCGTAGCTCTCTGTCTCTTTGAGCTCTAGAATTGTCAGCCGAGTTTGGATGCAGTAAGCGAGGCCATAAATAAACGTATAACAGTTCGTACAGACAAGTGACGTACATGACATGATACAGGAATCAGAAATGCCGCAGCTTCGTAAATCCCTCATGGGAAGATAAATAAGCTACCTCAAGGTCTGGTATGTTTATCTACATGTCAGCATTGATATTTAATCTATCGTTTAACCTGATCTGACGGATAGGGTTTTTCTTTTCGGTCGTCGGTTAAAAATGAGTTTTTCCTTTGTCACGCAAGAGCTTGAAATTTCCTTTCTATCATTATGTATTCGAAGACATGAAACTTTCGACATTGATGATCTAAGCAGTATGCAGGATGATCCTTTATGTATCCATTGCATGTCATAGATCATTAACGAGAAATCTATAGCTATGTGTGAGAGCTTCAGATCGTAAAATCCGATGGTCTAAGATTCGATCCTGCGTTCGTGACGAGTAAATAAGATCGATATTTTTTTCATTCTTTTGTCTCATGTTTCAAATTATTTCTATTTGTATCTTTAGTCAATACCCGTTTATCTCATTCACTGCATTCGGTCGCTATTAACTTATTCTGTCCTCACCTTAACTCCTGTGAAAATGTGATTTGCCCTAGAAGTGTGTAACAAAACGGTGCACTTGGTAACACGAGCAGTATTGAAGAAGCTGAATATGAGCTCATCGAACTCGAAACAGAAAATCGTGTCATTGCTTATTTCGTGATCCATGATTCTATTTTGTAGCGGTGCTGTTTCACTATTTATACGCCAAATTTGGACAGGGCCTCATATTACATTTTTGAACTATTCTTTTTCATTAATCCGGGGTATAGCACAATGATATAAACATGCTATTTTTTTTAAGTATACTTATTTTTTGCTGATGTGATGGTCGTTAGGGTGATCGAAGGGCGCTGGACTGCCATACGAGAGGCCTTGACAGGACAGGGAAAAATGAGACACACACATACTGAACGCATAGTGAAGGAAATTTTCTTATTAAAGATGCAGGCGATTTGTCGGCCTGGAAACTTGACAAATTTTTTAGGAAAAGTTGACCAATAGAGCTTTAATTCGACGGGTGAGTGAAAAGAAATGACCTAAGGCGAAATTTAGCAAAAAGTTATTGTATAGCGAATACGACCAAAAATACACGGAAAAATGACATCTGAAATCTAATAAATTAACTACAGAGGAAAATCAGTTTAGTAAGACTGGAGAATTCATGAAGTATCTTTAATAATATCAAAGTCATTCCAAATCTTACAGAAATTTGACAACCTGTCAGAAAGCCATCCATGGTTTTATTGTTCAGTGACTGAGAAATGTGTTCTTCCAAGGTCTTTTTGCTTCGTGTGTCACTGGCATTCATTTCAATGTACGTAAAACCCAGCTCTTCACAAACCAGGATACATGTAGCTGTTGATGTTTTTCCAACTCCTAGGGAACCGGACAGAAGAGCTGCCATATAAAGGACGACCCATCTTGGCCTTTGTTGTAAAAGAAAGCTGTGCAAAATAAAAAGGTTTAAAACTGTGATTCCATTACTAACATACTAACTACATGTATAAGTGACTGTCGAGTAAAATAAATTCATAAAAGTTCATAAGTTACAGCTGTTTAAAAAATTGTATCTCTGAATGTGGGAATTAAGAAACAATCTGGATTCAATGTGAAATGTATTTAGCCAACAGCTAGACGACATTTGCATTACAACTCAGTTTAAGGTCTTATGTAAAATATCTGTTGATTAAGGTTAGGTTCATCCACTGAACCCTTTTACTTCAAACAGCTCACTAGTACTTCTTACTGTCTGCCATAAAATTTTTATGATTTGGATAATGTGGTATTGGATCAACTAATTATCCCCAGATTGATATTTTTCTATATTCTCATTACTTGTTTGATTGATATTGTACTGATATTGTAAGGAGAAATCCTGTCTTGGTCACTCATGTGAGATAAAGGGTTAGAGATAAAGTCAGCACAAGAGCCACAGTTCTAACCTTGCCTATGCTTATGTTAATTTCAGTAGCATCAGGTGACTAGGAGAATTGCTACTCCCCCCCCCCCCCCAGAAAGGTCCCCCTATCTGGTTACAACCCAAACTTTTTCATCTGCTTTCTCTGACAGTTTGCCTGAACCGCTTGTATACTTGCCTGAAGAGAAGTTACATGTACATGTATTTGAGGGAAAAGCATCTTGACAATCAATGTGTACTCACATTTAGAGGCTGGTTTCTTTCTATTCTTTTCCCAGTCTCTCAACCCAGTTCATCAGCTTTCTCATGTTGCTCTCATCACCCTGCTGACCAATAATCTGCTTCACTGCCCAAGGCTGATATTTGTCTACCCATAACAGACTTGGTTCTCCTGCACAAAAAAAAAATTACCTTTACTGTCAAAATCTTATGTAGATTAAAAAAATAAAGCAATAAAAAAAAAGAAAACTGTACTTTCTTGTAACTCAATTTAAGTAACACAAACAAGTCTACAGGTAGAAGTACAGTAAAATGATCCAACAGATGAACCTAAAGGTGGAATTTAGAGTTGTGGTAAAACTGACGTGTGGGTGACTGGACGGAGGAGAACAAGGAGAATAAGTGACAGATAGAAAGACAGTAATTGGAAGAATGAACATACACAAAAGAGCAGACAGACAGACGGACAGACAGACAGACAGACTGAGTGACACTGTAAATTAAGTATATGGAAGAAGGGAAATGAGGATTAACAAATTATGGGATCAGTTGCACAAAAAAAACAACTACAAAAACAACAACAACAAAGAAACCACAGGTTTCTTGCCAAGTAATGTTTAGCTATTCAAGGAAGGAAATAAAACCTTAAACCAGTTAAAGGGTCTCTTAACAAAGAAACATTTAACAAACTCCACAGTCTAAGTTTATGCTCATAGGAAAAAAAAAAAAAAAAAAAAAAGAAACTCTTTTAGAGGCCAACAACAAAAAGAAAATGATAAATTTCCATCATGGTAAATTTCTCAGTTCTTGTTAGTTTTCTATACAGACTTAAAAAAAGTCAA
Organism: Pocillopora damicornis; assembly: GCF_964200805.1. Lineage (NCBI taxonomy): Eukaryota > Metazoa > Cnidaria > Anthozoa > Scleractinia > Pocilloporidae > Pocillopora > Pocillopora damicornis. The sequence continues at coordinate 7,513,811 of NC_142670.1, forward strand.
TAAATTGTGTTAATTCATGCAAATTTGTGGAAAGTTTCCCAAGTGTTTTTGCTAGAAGCTGCACCCGGATTTGTTATAAAAATTTAGGGAAAAGGTGCAGCTAATATGTTTATGTTCACAGTTCTTTTTTTCTTCCTCTTTTGAACTGTGCATTACAATGTACCTTGGAAAGTTTACTCTTCCCAGGATCCTGTCCCACGACAACTTGACTCTTTTTCTTCCTCACTGATTGGGTAACTTTTCCACCATATCTTTGAATCAAATCTGCTGCCTCCTCTCTCTCGGTGCTTTCCAAGATTCCCGTTATAAGAAACGTCAGTCCATCCAAACAGTTTTCTGCTTCCTAAAAATTATATTATTACGTGCATGCATAATTCAAGATGAGCAGACAAATAATTAATTCTTCCCTTGAAGGCCTCTTAATACTGTCCACACTGAAAAGTTATAAATGGTGAAAAATGAAAAAAACTCTGTAGATACACTATGAACATTTGAAATCAATGTCAGCATCTGCGCACCCACCCCTCCCCCTAACCCAACAACTATCAACTTCTTACAAGTAAGGGTTAATGTTGTATTAGGGGAGGGGTAGGTAGGCAGTTTCTCAGATACTGACATTGAACCAACATTTGAACAACAACTAAGAGTAAAAGGATAAAATACATTTTTTTTGTTTAACCCTTTAACTCCCATGAGTGACCAAGACAGAACTTCTCCTTACAATATCAATACAATATCATGCAGACAAGTGATCAGAATAAATAATCAAGCAGGGGATTATTAGTTGATCCAAGACCAAATTCTCCAAACTAACATTACAAGAATTGTATGACAGACAGTAAGGAGAATTACTATTGACATCTCAGAAGTAAAAGGGTTAATCAAAGCACGCATTTCACAATTTTTTCGTGTAAACTGTATCTACAGATTTTCCAAATAAGCCTTAATTCTAATAATCTTCATTTTCCTTTGTCTTGCATCTCTCAATAAAATTTGAAAGGATGGAAAACAAACCATAAAGAGCTTTGAGAGATAATAATAATTTAACTACCAGAAGAAATTAACATGTAACTTCTCCTGAGAATATCCATAGATTATCCAGCAAACATATAATGAGGATACTAAAACTTATCAAGTGCATGTAGTTGTTATAATGATCTAACAACAAACTCTCATTATTTATTTACAGAAAGCAGCTAGAGGGGAGAATTAACAATCAGATCTTGGTCTTTGAAACCTACCCGAGGGATTTCCTTTGAACCAAGTGCCCTAGGACCATCTCTTGCCATAAAACCATGGTAGCCAGATTTTTTCTTTTCCGATGAGGGTGGAACTTCAATCACTTCCTCTGATTTTGACACCTTGGTGTTCCTTGGGTTGGAGTTTCCTTACTAACATCTTTTTTTCCTTTTTCAGAGTGACAGTTTTCTTTGGACTTGGTTTTGAGTCTTTAAATGGAGTTTCTGGAAGTGTGGCAGCTTTGGCAGCCAGATTGCTGGCAGGAGTTGGGTACTTCCTGAAATGTCCATGGATAAAATTTGAAGTGAATAAAAGTTACATGTATATCAAATATTCTAACAGCAAAGAGTTGTCCTCACAAGGCAAGAGTTGTCCCAAATAGGAATGTTGATAATTAAAGACACTGCTGCTTTGAAAAATGGAGACAAAGTGGTAACATCTCCTGGATTGTCAAAGTTAAAATCACCAAGAATGTACCTAAAAGTTTGTCACTATTGTTACTGCTTTTGTATAAATTCTAGGTAAAGTAATGGTAGTATTTTGAGTAGTGTTAGTATTGTAAGTAATGTTTTGTTGCAAGTATTGTTAGTAATGTGTCATAGTAGGACAGGTTTACATACAGTACCTTACACATGCAATCATATCAGATCCAATCCATTCTAGTATCAGGGTAGCTGGTTCAATTAAGTATTAATAGTAATGATTGATTTTGCAACAATAAAGTATGGTAATCAAAAGGCTTACAAACCTTTTTCTTCTCAGGGGAAGGCTTTTAACCTCATACTTTGATTCTGAGAAGTCTTCCTTTCTTTTCTTTGATGGTTGCTGTTGTATGATGGTTGACATTCCCATTTTCTCTTCCTTCTTTTTCTCTCCCATTTTTATACTCTTCTTTTCTATTCACTTTGGGTCAGATGTCTGTGGGAAATGAAAACAAAGAAAATGATTGATGGTTCAACAGGGAATTAAGGGATGATCATTTTGTAGGCTTAAAGCTCTGGATCAAGCTCAAAATTTGCACTCTTAAGAGTGATCAATTTTCTAATTTCTCGCAATAATACCAATTCACAGTCAACTGAGCAGCAATGTGATGAGAACTCTTTTTAACCTAAAACTGTAAATCTTATAAAAATTAAAAATATACTTGTAAAAAAAGATGAATCACAATTCCCATAAAGATAAAGTCTCCACATCACCTTTCATGTAAAAAGTATGGCGTAGCCTCAATAAGTCGACATAATTTCCTTACCTGAGTCCAAACTGATTGGTCTTCTATTTTTCTTAGCTTTTGAACTCTCCTCCTTCTTTACTGATGTGGCTTTTCTGAAAGTGCATGAAAGAGAACCAGGTTCTGAATACAACCTGACATCAGTATGCATATTCTCCATACTGTTCTCTATGCATTTTCTAAGCTGCTGACAAGGAGAATTTGTTTAATAATCAAGAGCTTGTATAGTTGGTGACCATTTCCCTGATTCTTGATTCAGGGGTGATACTAGGGTCCAACGGTTTAACCCTCCTAAGATCTGATTGCTATTTCTCCCCTCTAGCTGCTACACATTTCCTTCTAAATTAGTTATGAGAGCTTGGTGCTAGATCAAGATAGTGGCTTCTACCTGATAAGTTTAAATATTTTCATTACCTGTTTGCTGAATAATGTGTAGATTATTATAGGGAGAGGTTTCATGTTAATCACTTCTGAGAGTTAAAGGATTAACTACAACTGTATGGAAGGGAACAAAATTCAAGAAACAAATCACATACCTGATTTTTGGAGGAAGAGGATCTTCATCAGAAACTAAAATAGATGTAAAATTAATTTAGAAATAGGGTCAGGACATCATTGTGATGTTGTACAGATAATTATGTGAATCTTTTTACACCCTGTTTCCGTAATAATGCAAATTGCAGTGGGAATTGACAAGAAAACTGTATAGCACAACTACCTAGCTTACATGTACATTGAAACCATTAAAACCAATACAGAGGTATAACAGTTTGTGTAGAGTCTCAACATCTGTTCCTTTCAAAACTGTTGGTGTTCACCCTAAAACATAACCTGAGTAAATAATGTTTTTTCCTTTCTTCTTCTTCTTCTGATTTACTTTTGGTTTTTGTTTTCAGGCAATGTCATCATCTTCACTGCTTGATAAACTCTGACCAGCAAATTAACAATTACATATTTTTATTCACACAGATGTGAGATAAATTCACTTCTTTGGACCTAACAATAAAACTGGATAAGATCAAGGGGGGGTGTTGTTCCTTGGAGCACAGCTTCCTTACAAGACTTTATCTTCCAGCTCAGAAAATCAAGAGAAGACACCAGGTGTAGAAACCAATCTCCCTCCTTAAGCCCCAGTCCACGCAACTCTCCATATAAGTTTGACTTTTACGCGGATCATGCAAATAAAAAAGGTGTGAGCTTGAGTTAAAAGGTAATTGCAAGTACACTGTTATGCCAGCCATATTCCAAAATCATCAGGTAAATTGCTCTTTCGTCTAGTGACCCATGTTTCATATATTATTAGTGTTGTCTTTGTTATACATATTTCATGTTACAGTACTGCTGAACTTGTATTTCCTGTGTTATTTCCAATCTTGTAATTAGTCATTCTGTTCTTGATGTATTATGTTTGTAATACTTTACTTAGAAATCACTAGCAATGGCATGTAAATAGAAGAGTTCAGTCCAGTCATCAGGAAATTAAACTTATCTAAAATTTATTGCTGGCACATTGGTTACACCAGGCTTGTGGAAAAAAAAGTTTGAGTAAGGTGAAGTTTCAATGTTTCTTTATCAATCACTTTTCAAGTTAATCAAAAATTTCATTTTCCCTTCAGTCTTATTAAATTAAAGATTAACTAGTACTTGTCAAAATTTGCAGAAGTAAAAGCTGCAGTTTGAACAAATTTGTAGGGAATGCTTAAGTCCTGGATATTTCGAACTTAAGGGAAATTTAGGTAGCAGTGTATCACATCATGCTGTTTAACCCTTAAACTCCCAGATGTAATTAACATGATGTAACTTCTTCCTAAAATATCTAAACAATATTCAACAAAAGGGTAATGAAAAAAGTTATCTTGACCTAACAAAAAATTCCTATAACAAATGCACAAGGAAACGTCTTTAAACTAGTGGGGAGAATTAGCAAACAGATCTTGGGTCAGTTAAGAAATGAGACAAAATTGCTTCACTTAATGACCTTGTTTAAGATAAAAGAGGCAAAACACTGTAACTTATCAGCCTCACTCAGCTACCCTGACATACTCAGACAAACTATTGAAAATTACACCTACAAAGTTAGTTAACACACAGTACCACACCATTTCCCACATTCCAGCCCAGAAAGATACCTTGGGTTAGATATATGTAGTGGAATGAAACTCTTGGTTAAATCATGTCGTAAAAATTACATACCATGTGCTAAATAAAAGATTCATGACAAAGGAAATTTTACCATGTATGGCAATACATACCAATTTTGGCGAAATTCTGCCGCTGAGAACTAAAACGACTAACAAACCATTTTAGTTTAGTGATGTGTTCACATCACTCTCCGACATTTCGCGCCATCTTTGAAAAGTTCCTGTAATTCAGTCAGCGGTCACCAACCTAGCTAGCTTCCAGACTCCTGTAATTTCTCTTCCGCTAATTTTCCGAGAAAAACAATAGGTCATAAGATAACCATAATCTAATTCTAATTTACGGAACCAAATGAAAGGAGCTGTCAGACGAGAGAGGTTGAACCACGTGCAGTTGCCCCAATAGATTGCTTTGAAAATGGCAAATAGATCCGCGGAGAACACTTCTCAGGGGTACGTACTCTGTTGTGGATGTCGATATTTCCATGAATGACTGCGCCCTAGATTCGCGCCGGCTCGTTCTGCGATTTGGTTCTTTCGTTGCGCTGTCGTCTCCTCGAGGTATATCGTTTGTTTATTGAAAAATATTCAAATTCGCAGCATGAAATTTGCAAAACGTTATTTGAAGTTTTATACACTGATATTCAAAAACAATTTCATGTAATATACAATGACCCTATAGAAAAAAAAAAACTGCGATAAAAGTTCTACAGATTGGACTTGAATGGAATAAGTGAGGTCGTGCACGTTTTCCCAAACTTAAAATTACACTGATTTCTAAATTGTGTTTGCTTGAGTGGTAGCAGATGATGGAGTTTATGCGCAGAATTGGATACAACTGAGTCAAAGAGTTAACGTTTGTAACACTCTTCTTTGCGTCTGTCTTTCAAATATCTGATTTCATAAAATGTATTTAGTCTCTATTGAAAAACCAGAATCGACCGTATCTCCGGAAGTTTTAGGGCTTACTGTGATTTGATAAACGAAACGAAACGAACTGAAAATATGAACATCTCCGTGGGGTTCTTAGCTAATCAAATCCTCTTCTGTATTTAAAGGAAGGACTGCGCCATTTAGCCATAAAATGTAGATCTATAATTACAACCAAAAAAAAAAAAAAAAAAATCCGTGAGGCTGCAGCATCGATGTTCGTAGTCGACGAATGATTCGATTGCGTGACATGACACCTTCCCTGAAAAATATCGCGTGACTAGAGTTGTTTTGCAGCATGTTTCTGATTGGAAAGTAATAACGATAAAAAGAGTTTTCGTTGAGGTTTCAGTAATAATAATGGTTGTTGTGTTATCATTTGTATGAGTTCTGGACTGAACTGACCGATTCATCCATAAGGGGGGCATTGGGATTTTCGATATTTTTTCAGGATCGGTTTTTGTGCCATGGAATTTTGGTTTTTCAGATTGTGTGTTCATTACGGCTTGCGGATTTTCCGTTCTTTAGCATATGTTTTTCGGTTTCGTCATAAATACTTTTCTTATGGGTTTCGGATTTGGTTTCCAAAGTGGTTTTCGGATTTTCCCATTTGGATTCCGGTTTCTCTTCGATCCAAGCGGCCACTGACCTCGAATAGCCGCGAAACCTCTGTGTGTTCCTCTTGTCAACACTGTATCGGATCCATCAGGGTTTTGAGAACTGGGATGTGAACACTTATAGATTTTGACCGTTTTGCATGAGGTTTTCGATTTTGATAGAAATTTTTTTGCGGTTTTGTGGTTGTGGATAATTTTTCGACGGCTTAGAGGTTTCTAATGGACCCTCTCATCCTTCTGTACAGTGGATTTCCACACGGATTCTTGTTTTGCAAATTGAAAATCTCTCTTTCTAAAATTACAAATCTTCATTTTCGTTCTGTTCCGTGTCTTAAATTACAGTAAGCCTCGTGTAGTTATTTCCTCTGAAATTGTATGTGGATCTTTTTATACAGATTTTCATTCTCAAAATTATCAATTTAGGTGCCTCACAATTATCAAAGAGAGTCTGTTTGATCTTGGCTGTCTTCTTCCAGCTCTAAATGAAATACTGAAGTAACCTTTATCAGACAATGATGACAAAATTGTTTACATATCATAATAATTTGATTTAGCACCCTTCTTCCAAAAAGCAACCCCTTTGGAATAAGTACCCCCTTCCCCCCTGTTTTATGTTGGAAAGTTAGACAGGTGATGATGTTTTGCTAAAAATTCACTTGTAATTTCATGCTTGCACAATTGATCATTATTATTACATGTATTATTATTATTTTTAAGCTTGTCATTATTTTTATACTGGCCTTTGTCAAGCAAAGGGTCAAATCTGGACTTCAAAACTGCATTGGATTTCCTGGTTCGCTGATGTGAGAACAGAATTGATTAATAGAGCAAAAAGATCAAGGCTTATATTGAAGGTCAGCAACATATAGTCTGATCATTGTGTACTTTTAAGTAGTTGTACCTAAGTCTAAGTGACACCCAGCTACATGTACTTTTTTTCAAAAAAGTTGCTACTTGTAATAAAGGCAAGGGGATGTGCTGCTGGTTTGGGTGGCATTTTCATGACTCACTTAGCTATAATGGGGTTACATTTTCAATAGAGTTACAAGAGTGGGGACTAACTGGAAAATTTTCGTACATCAAAATAAGGATTTACAAACAGGAAGATTCAAACTAGATTTAAATGTACCAGAATATTAATGCACTGAAAATGAAAAGTAAAGTGTTCTAAATTCACATAAACAAATGTGTCGCTTCATTTTAGGATCATGACCTACTTAAAAGACTTAGTTTTAGCTAGATAGATGCATCTATAAACAGAAATTGACTAAGTTGGGATCACAAGTATTACATTTCTGGTAAAGTGACTCACTTAGCAGATGGGGTGTACAGTTGGCCACAGAATAGACTATAATAGGGCAGGTATTCCAAGAGGCCAGCAGCACATGGGTAGATGGGATCACAAAAGTAACACTTTCCACTTCATTGACCAAAAAACTCCCCTACCCCTAATCTACCAGGAAATTGTGCCATTTCAGTCAAAATATAAACACAGTGCAATAATATGAGGCATTCCCTTATTGAATGGGTCTAATGGGAGTGTATTTTTAAGTGAGTTTAATTTGGGTGCCCATGTTTTACTAATGTTTGGGTGGTTTCCTTTCAGACAATTTGATTCTTTTAAGTGGTTTTGGCAACAGATTCACCATGGCTGTTATGTTTGGAGCCACTTCCAGCACATGCCTGAATACGTTTTTACAACTAAAATATGGAATTTCTCAGATGCCTGATCCAGCTGGATGGGTGCAGGGTAAGTGGTCATACCATAGCAGCCTAATTTTGAATAAATTGAGTGTTTGTTTGTTTTGTTTGTTTTGTTTTGTTTTTTCTCTCACTGTTAAAATCATTTTAAAGAGTATAGTAGCTATAGGTTAACTCAGTTTCCATGGGTCAGTATTATTTTATGAACAAATTTTAATATAGTTATTAAATGGAATTTAACATACAGTTTAAATGACTAAGAGCAAATACATGCATGGTCAGTAGCGTTTTCAGACATTTGGTTTATGTCTTAGCCAGCTGTTAGCATCCGTGCAGTATTTGTTGCATTCTGCATAGTTTGCATCAGCACTGCTGTGGATGTTAGGGCCCTGGGGCTGTCCTCATCCAGCAGTATACCTTATCAGTGTATGTGTTGGTTTATCGTGTGCCCGTGTTGTGTTTGCTGTTCTGTAGTGTGGGATTCTTGTCCTTGAGGATAGCAGTTCTCGGTGTTTCCTCCCCTCAACCCCAACTGCAGGGTTTGTTTTGCAGGGTTTATTTCAGCAAGCTGCCACTTTAGCATTGGGTAGGCCAGTTGGGTGTTCTAGCATCTTGGGGTGTGACTGTAGTTGCAGCTCCTGGGCCCCTTGGGCACCTAGCCTCCATTTGTGATGAGGGTGTGAACTTGATATAAAGTTATTTATTTGGAATATTTAGACAGGCTGGCTCAGTTCGGCTTTTAAAAGCAGGTGTAAATGTGGGCCCTATAAATGATAAGAAGGCCACACTGGGGGCAACATTTGTTACTCTTTGTTGAAGTCTGTGAGTTGTTTTACTCTTTAACTCTCAAGATCTGATTATTGATTAATTCTCCCCTCTAGCTGCTGCACAATTGCATATTCATCAGTTATGAGAACTTTTCTGTTGGATCAAGAAAACATCTTCTACCTGAGAAGTTTGAGTATTCTCATCACCTGTTCGCTGGATAATGTAAGGATATTATAGAGAGAAGTTACCTGTTAATCATTTCTGGGAGTTAGGGGGTTAATTTACCCTGCTTATAACCAGTACTGAGAAGATGTAGGAGAGTATGGGGCCTATGGTTTATCATCCTTAGCTGAGAAGACTAGAACATCTAACCATTTGCAGATGTATCAAAGGCAGCATGTTCGTGTCAGTTATTTTAAGACCTGAGTGTTGTTGTGGTAAGGGGCTTGAACCCTCAGCTACCAACATAGCCATAACACCTTCGCAATGTAAAAAGAAATCACAAGGACTCATCCAAAGCAGTCGCTAGATACTTTAATCTGCACAATCATTCTTGGCAGCATATGCCACTTTGTGGCCTTTCCCTACATCTAGGCAGTTCGGGCTGCATAACTCCAGAACAAAAATTATCTTTCAAATAGGCACTCTTAAGCCACATGGTATCAACGAATGCTTTTCATTCAGCTAATATATATTCTTGTTTTCCTCTCACCATATTCCCACCAATAACATAGCTCCATTTTCTGCATATAAATACACACACAACCCACAATTCCTCCAATTGCTCCGATGAAGGGCTATTGCGCTCAAAACGTCAGCTTTTAAACCCTTTACTCTGGCCAATTTACATTATCAACTCAGTCAAAAATACTAAATTACACTGTTATACTCTCCCACTGATGCAGCACCACAGTTTCTTTAGAAATTTACCCCCTTTACCTGCACAGCAGTCCAGCACTCAACACGAGCAAGCAGAAAAAAAATTCCTCTGTTTTAATTAGTTTTTCAGATTATTGTCACTGTTCTTGTATACGGGATCCTGTTCTACCCATTTTTTCCTGTCTTACAACTGACAACAGACTGGCTGGGTCCTTGCTGGGTTTTCTTTATGTTACAATCAGGTGAGGTAGCTATACTTTGTTTATGAATACCAATTTGATCAGACTGTGAGTTTGTTTTTGAACTAGCAAATACAGTACCAATGAAAATTTATAGTTAAGAGTCTAGAGAATATGGATATTGGTGTTAACCCTTTAATTCCCATGAGTGACTAAGAGAGAATTCCTCGTAATAGTGTAGTCTGATCGTCCGGGTGAGTGTAGTCCTGAGGAGGACTGATGTCGGTAACTGACGTTTCGACAACCTGAGCAGAAGTCATCTTTAGAGCCAAGGAATAGTTGTTGTCAGTCGAATATTCCTAGTCCGGTTTGTGTAAACTGATCGGTCGGTTTTGCCGCGATGTTATTAACTGTAAGACTCAAGTGGCGTAGGTCGGTCGTGATTGGTCAGTCTCGACCGTTAGTAAAGTTCGGTTCGTTTGTAATGTTAATGTCGTGGATGAGTCGTTTAAATGGTGCTGGTAGTGGTAGACGCCTGTTGAGGGGAGTCTGTTCCAAGTTAGTAAACCAGATTTCCAGAGTCAGGCGTTGATAGTAGTTGATGCTGTAGGTTAGGCATTGCGCAGAGTCCCAGTCAATAGTGTGGTTCGGAAGTCGGTGATGTTCAGCAACGTGAAATTTCCATTCTTACAAAAAATCTTGAAAGTTTTTCACATATTTTAGCCTTCTTGATCAATCATCTTGTATCAAGAGCTGAAAAATGTAGGTTTATTTGGTCAAGTGACCGCCTAGAACAAGAATTGCGTGACAGGTGTAGTTGAGAGAAACTTGTCACAGTCGCAGATTTTAAAAGGCATCCAAGACAAAAATACGGTAGTGCCCAAAGTTTTTTTGATGATTTTCAGAGATAAAATTATGAATTATGAAGGGGTATCAAGATTAGTGTTGTAGCTTTCTGGCAAGGGAAGATATTTGACCTCAAAGTTGTCAAATATTTGGATGAATTGAAAAGTCTAAAACCACAGTCGTTTATTTGCCTCTGTTGATTGACAAGCCGTCTATCAAATTGACTGACAATTGTGGCGGAAATTAACTAAGGATGTAAAAGTATGTGTGCAAACTCTCAGAGTAATTGGTTGAATACCATCGCAGTGAGAGCTTCATACATTTTACCTATTTTGAAGCGATTTCCTCGATGAAAACTAAGAAAAACCGTGGGGGTGGTCTATCTCCCTCAGGAAAAATCCAAAACAGAAACCAGTTCGTCTTTTTGAGTTTTGGGGTAGACCCTTTAAACTGGCAAAGTTTCATTGAAATCGGTGAGATGGCATGTAGCACGACTGCCTGGTGCTCTCGTGGACACGCTCTTAAAGGGATTGAACAAAACGGATCCAAATGTGATTATTTATCTAACTGTTCCCTCAGGCTTCAGGCGGGCGCTTGACTGTTTGTTTTTCCCTCGGTGTTTTTATAATCCCCTAATTCTTAAACGACTGTGAATATATGAAAGTCATATACACCCCTTAACTCTTCTTCTCTTTTTGGAAAACAAGGAAGACTAACTTCTATGTAGTTATTAAGTCATCAAAAAAAAAAAAAATGAAAAGAAATCAGCGGAGTACACCAATGCATGTGTGAAGTAAAACGAGTGACTCAGGCATCGCACCGCTCGGAATGATCCTAAATGATTGAGCCATTTTTTTCGCGCTGTTTGTTCTCTTTACGTGGCCCCACGTAAGAGTAAGTTCGCCCTCAGAGTAAATTAGCGCAAAAAAGGATTCATCTGATCTCAGGCAACTTGCTGATTAAGCACCGCTATTTATAACCCCCTACTGCCGCAGTTCGCACTCGAAAAAAAAAACAAGAAATTAAAAATGGCTACCTTCTCGCAGGTCCTAACCGCTTGTTCGACATGAATCTATTTCGATAATTCAGATAACGTTTTTACTAACGGGAGTTTGTGAGTCTGTTGTAAACCGAGTTAGGCACATCTACATAATCGACTCCTTCTTTCACTTGTTGAAATTCCTCTTCAATGCTTGACTCTCCGTTGTAGTGATACTTGAAAACAAGGCCCATGGAAATATTCCGCATTTCTATCGCTAAGCTTTTTTCCTATAAATTGTCTACTCTGAGTAATTGTTCCTTAATCGCTGTTGAATGAAGTTTGCGCAAGAGGTTATAATCTATTGGTTTATGCCATTTCCGGCTAATATAGCCCTTATTATATTGAATTTCTAATCATTCGATGTATTTTCCTTTCAAAAACGGTATTCCTTATCTTAGGGATGCGGAAAATAGAAGAATATTATAATAAAGTTGGGGTATAACGCGCGCCGTAATTGTGAAAAAAAAATTAAAAAATTAAAAAACGGGCAGACGCAACTGCTTCAAAAAAGATCCAATCATAAGGGTTTTTTCTGTTCATTTAAAATTAGTTGTTTATTTATTCAAACATTTGCGTATTCATCTATTTATTCATTAAGCAACAACTTTGAATGTCCGCTTTAGCTGCTACTACTATTAGTATTATTTGTTACGGTACAATTTAACCGACAGAAAGAACAATATTAAACAAATTGTAATATTCTTATCGAGGAGCGACTCTTAAAGGAAGTACAGTATTTATCCTAAATAAACTTATTTAAGCCCATTAAAAACCATATCTTAGCTCAACCCACTGACAAAATCTCACAGTTGTCTCCAAAGTTCCTCGAAATTATATCAACAATCTTCACAGTAGTTCTCCCTGTAGTCTTATTCGGAGGGCAGCCATCAACTGACTGAGCCATAAAAAATTTTAATTTTTAGATTGGTTTATTTCGATGAGTTTTGCCTGCAAATATACGATCGTCCAGAAAATAAACTTATAACTTACAATCACGAAGAAGACTGGTGACATTTACAACTGCATGAGTGCTTAAACAATAATAAACAGAATGACCTTTACCTGCAGATCGTAACTCAGACCGATCAAAACCGACTAATAGCTGTTAACTAAGTGATTGTACTAAGTAATTGACTATTATTTCCAGTTTGCTGGATCCAGTTACCTAAGTTGTGCGATATTTCGATTCAAATTCAGCACAAGACTGCAACTCAACTGTCCATACAATGTCTATCTCACTTGATTTGACCTGTGAGCTCTTCCTTATGGAGGTGTCCTTTATCGAAGATAGAAAAACGATGTTCATCTTTCTTTTGAATCGTTCTTTGATCTGCAGATAGATCAGCGACATGAAATATGGTTCTTAGTACTCAGGTATTTATTGAAACACTACAACTTGATGATATGCAGTCAGTGTATAAACAGTTTTCTTTTCTTACCTGAGTGTTTCGCAGGGAGTGTAGAGCGAAAATTAGGAAACCCTACAGAATAAACATTCCTTTTTACAATATTTAAATAAACTAGGCAAATATATTTTAAGATTTACATATGCATGAAGAGAAATTTGAGAAGAAAAGAAAACTGCGTAACCCATAAATGAGGAAGAAATCTGTTTTCTCTGGCATATTTAACAGCTTTTTGTTTTCATAACTCCAATAAATATCATGTAACAATTGTAATGTTGTATCGCCTGGTTAAAAAGTTTAATCGAGATTGAATGATTTTTGAGAGAAGCCATTCAACACTCACCTGAGTAGAGTTGAGTATGGTGAAGATGTAGGCGAAAGCTTTATGCACAGGCAAAAGGAGACCAAATAGCCACGTGACACCCAGTAGGGGAATTATCACTAAGCATGCTTTGATGCCAAGTCTAGGAGTTAAAAACAACCAAAAAAACACCATTCTTTTTTTTTCCTTTTGACAAAAAATTGTAATTGTTAGAGATCGGAATGCCTTCCTAATTAAGGAATGAGGAGGTTAGGCGAATATCGCCTCACAGGAGCACATGACAATCTTTTCCACTGTTTAGTTTTAGTTTTATGATGTAAATCTTACCGTATTTGCTGAAAATGGTTGTCTTCTGCTATTGGCTGCACCAAATTGGTGATCTCTTTTATAACGCGTACGAGTATCAAGATGTTGAGCTGAAGAATACAATAGAAATAAATTGATTATTTAGAAATGGTTGTCAAAAAGCCAAGGCAGGAGAGGATCCTTGCCAAAGACGTCATTTGTTTGGTAAGGAGAGTGGAATGAAGAGTCATTTACAGGGAAAAGAACCCTCAGCTAGGGTACCTGGATTATGAGCTTGGATGCTCTGACAATGAGCTAAAGAAATCGCGAACAAAAGTGTCTAAACTAAATGAACTATGCAAAGTGAAGCCTCATGTTGAATTAGATAAATTCAATATCTTCTACTCTTCCTGCTCGTTTTATCTTTTTCAATTTTTTTATCATTATAAATTTTTAATGAGTAACTTTAGCGCGAAAAACTCATCTTGGTATATCAATGCGAAACAGTGTTAGAAAACTAATATGGAGGATGAAGAAGCTTTTTTTTACACTATGTAGTAAAAGTTGGAGAATATTTGAAGCTATAATTTGGCGTTAGATCAAGGCAACAACTTCTACCTGATCAGTTTAAATATTTTCATTAGCTGTTTGCTGTTTAATGTAAGAATATCACAAGGAGAGGTTTCATGTTGATCACTTCTGGGAGTTAAAGGTTTAATCCGCTTTTTAAAGAGCAGAGAAAAAAAGTCTTTTGGCAGATATTAGTCCAGGTGTACCAATCACAATCACCAACACGAATCATTAACTCACAATTTCAATGAAAACCACAAAGGCGGCGAATATCCAAGTCAGGTTGTTAGTCGAGGAGAGCCAGCAACTAAACTCGAAGAAGTGAAAGACGAGAAAGAAAGCCAAATTTTTAGCGAATGAAATGATACTGATTTCAAACTATGCACAAAAAGACAAAAGAAAGAATGCAATAAAATGAAACAAAAGAAGAAGAGCAATAAGAAACTGTTGAATTTTTTTCCTTACTATTTATCACTCCTGTAGCTTTGTAATCCTTCTTTTCCAGCAGCGATGCCAAGTGAAATGGCCACCATGATCACTGGAAGACCTACCCATAAAGAAAGGAAGGAAATCTTAACACTTCAATGGATTACAACACCAGATTTGGTGATCCGAAAGCATGCATGGTTATAGCTACAAGTGCACGCTGTAAAATAATAAACTCACCCCATGAGATGACGTGATACATGTGCATCTTGGTGTTGATGTTGTAAACTTTCACAACGAAGAAGTAGAGATAAATTGCCTCGATCAGCATCCAACAGAAAGCGGCCATGAAGAAATACTGCATCAGAGCTGCTATTGTAACACAGGCAGCCTGTGAAAAGAAAAAGTTATCGTATTGTTATCGTGCTCCTTTCGACAAGATATTTACGGTGCAAAGAGTAAATTCCTTCTATGGATAGAAAGAGAGCCCACTAACTTTGTTTTCTGTGGCGTTTATTCCGGCGATGAAGATGATCTGTCCAGCTCCAAGGGACATAGAAACACTCAGTCGAATTTGAGAGAGAGGTTGACGAACATCTCTAATGAAAAAATAGTAAAAAAACAGTGAATTAGACAAAGGAAACAACAACAATAACATCAACACACTGAGTACATCAGAACAACAAAATTGAATCAAAAGATACAGCAAAATATGGTTAAAGATATCAACTAAGTCTTGACATCAAAGGAAAGAAGAAAAACAGTAAATATCTCTAGAAAGGACAAAAAAAAGGAAAGCATTACGAGGAAAATAGCTTAACCGAAAACAATTCATAAAACGTGAAACCATGAGCTTTGACTTTGAATTTCTTAGTTATCTGGCTGGCTGGCATGCATGTTCTTATTGGCATGGAGATTTGGATTGAGATCTCTTTTCTCTCTAGCCTACTTGAGGGGAGTTAAGAATTTACGTCACTAATATCCAGGTACATTACTTACGTGAGGCAAGAATAAAGTATTAATGTTAAAAGTATCCCGACGATGGAGAGGCTCAGTCCCACGTAGGTGATAACTTTCAGAACTGTTTCGTCTTCCTCGGTGAGCTGTGTCAAAAAAGAAAAAGAAATTTAAAATAAAACATTGAGGTATTTAATTGAGCCCATAAAATTATAGAGTAAGGCAAAAATTATTTGATTACCTTTGTGCTACCGTCGTAGTCCATTAAGACGGCGAAATGCGTCATATGATTGCAGCTGCAAACTGTTTCTTCTGAGTTGCTTTTTGATGTAACTACATGGCATCCTTCCTCTGAAAAGCCTTCTGAGCTGAAAAAAAGTAGGTCGACAAAGCGCACAAAATTGTTCATCGTTTTGGAAGAGGCGATGTTTGCCAATTTCGCGCTAAGTTGTTCCTTCATTGTAGTCTTAGCTGCGAGAACATTTCAGTCAGACTTCCTCTCTCTAAAAACGCAAACATGTTAGCCTCCAGGGAAAATCTTACTAAGAACGTTCATTCATTCTCCTTCATACTTAAATCAATTTAAGAAGGAATAAATACTGAACAATAATATATTGCAGTTTTATTTTTACCTATTGCTGCTGCCACTCCAAAACATACAACGCTTCTCTGCTGTCAAGACCTGAAAATGGATTTTATCTTGTCAGAATGAATCATAATAACGCGTAACTACTAATTTTAATGTTACCTTAAGGTTTTTGAACTTAAGGATGACATTTTCTCCCAATTTATTTGGCTTGGGGTCCATGGTTATGGCCATTATCCTGGAGTTGATATACCTATGAAGAAATTATATTTGAAAATGAACCAAAACCAAGGAATCAACAAGCATATACTCTCGCTAGATTCAAGCGAATTTTTATTGAAGGTGGAATAGTCTGAGACAGGCAGGGAGACTTCCAACCTTAGTTGGAACTTTTGACAGTTTCTAAGGTCAGTTTAGTTGAACTTGGGTCTTACGTGTTTCTGCGTTGTGTGTTTTTGGGGAAAGGGACATACAATAAAATGAAAATAACATCACCTTTTGTTGACTGTTTTATTCCTGATAGGTTGATCTGTCAGAAGTAGGTCATGCAGATCCTTGTACACAAAAGCCACCACCAATGATCCTTAAAACCCCCAAGAATCAACAAAAAATAAGTTATCCAAAAAAAAAAAAAAATAATAAACCACAAAATTAAAATTTTTATCATGACATTAGAAGGAAGGCAAATGATTCAAGAAAATAGACTATGTAAACTAATAAACCGCATTTTTTTGAGGATTTATTTCAATACAGAAATTTCGATTGGAGAAACCAAGGTAACTAAAAGTTGTAAAGTTAACACGCCGGTTAATACGAACCATTTTCCTCAAAATTTGAAGAAGCGATATCGATTCTCGCTTGCCATCGTTGTTCCTCAAAGTGGAAGTAACTCGCATTCTGGCGATAGGCTTTTTGAATGGCCAAAACTGTCAAACCGAGCGAGAAGAAAGGTTTCAAAATTTTGAAGGATTTCTATTCTGTCTTATTGATTGTTTAAAGATACTTTTAATTTCCTTCACCGCAAAATTTTAAAGTATCAAACAAATAGAAAAAAAACAAAACAAAACAACCAGATATCCATAATATTCAACAATAACGTTTCAGGCTTATAAATGAGTTCTTACATTATCTAGGAAATTATGCCGCTCAGTCGGTCTGTCAGCAAGTCATTAAGTAACAGAGAAATAGACTTTAAACCTAAACAGGACTGAAGGCCGCAACCTCACCCATTTTTGGGGACACGGTCCTGTTTGAAAGCCTCATTCCACTCAAGTGCTGCTTTCCATAATTAAGAGCAAAATTCTCGACTGCCTCTGCCACCTCAAAGATGGATTTTCTTAGTGTTTTAACCTCTTCCGTGTTGGCCATGTCTTTTGCGACGTTCGCGATATTTATGGTGAAATTTTCAAACACACCTACAGCCTCCTGCAATGACGTAAAATATTTCCAGGTCATTAACTAGCCAGTCTCATAGATACAATTGATATTAAGAAGGCGGAAAAAGTCTAGCAGGAGGCCCTCGATGGTGTCCAGGGTATTCATTGTCAAAATAACTCTTTTAGGAGCCTGAATTATTTTCTCCCATTTTTCACCATTTTCACGTCATATGGCTTGAATAGTGGTTTATCCTGAAAGATCAGATATTTACTCTTATGGTTTAAATAGATATATCAAAGTTAAAAGCCCTCAAGTTATGAAAATTGGATACCTTTATGGAAATATTTCTGGTAATATTTATTCCGGAAAATTTTGACACAGAATCACTTGCCTAGAATAAAAACAAAAAACAAAAGAAAACGAGTATCACATTTATAAACAGAGAAGGTTCCGAAAAGCGACATGCATGGAAACGTAAATGACTATTTAGAACACAAACCAGCTCCTCGACTGTCCTTGGCGATGGCGATGGCGATGGCGATGGCGATGGCGATGGCGATGGCGATGGCGATGGCGATGCTGGAGATGGATGAGAAAGGAAAACCTTGGATTAGAACGAGATGTCAATTGAGCTGTTTCAATGTTTTACGGCTTTCCTCTTAGCACGTTTGTATATTTTTCCAACTATTGGAGAGCGAATGACAGGAAACGCAAACGGTATAAAGGTTCGAAAATTCAAGCTTGTCATATCGCTCAATTTACAAAACTTGGATAAAACAGATGTTTTATAATAAGTGAACGCTTGTGAGGATCACTTTGGTTTCCTTCCAATACAGGTTTTGCTAAATGTGTCATAACACCATATGTCGCCAATGTTACGAAGTACTCAACTTGAAGTGTGTTATGCCAACGGAAACTATTGGAATACATTACCTCGAACATCCCCGTTGTTATAATGAGGGAGGAAAAGACAAACGAGCTATGGCTTTTGTTAATTGATTAGGTAGCTGAGGAAATGGTTTACTACTCAGCTATTACCTTATTGCGATACTCGCCGGTTTTAATTTCTGTGCATGTTTGTTGCACCTTACACCATGGCATCTTCGATTGCGTTAAGCACCGGTGAAGTTTCGATTACATTGAGCACCAGCAAGTCTGTCGGGTCCCCCCTCCCTTATCATTTTGTACCTTTTATTTCTGAGAATGGGTTATTTATTGTGCTTGGGACATATTCCACGTCATTATAGTGACCCACTCCTCTTACCATATCGTTGTGTACAAGGTGGTCCAACGTAGTCTTGGTAAGAGCCCTGCCAAGAGTTTTGTCCAGGAGCTGAATCTGCTGAACAAATGTCACAAATGCAATACAGAGGAATTAATTATTCCAAAAAGAAAAGAAAAGATCAGATTTACACACGCGATTGTACCTAACAAATGGGCAAACTCCCAGAATCTCGAAACAGAATTAATTTTACTGACAATTATTTTCCATTTACTGATTGAATAGAAGTGTGCTCTGATTGAACAGAGGTATACGTCGTTCATCAATACTCGTTACAGATATTAAATTTAAGTTTGTTTGCCAAACCAGTAGCGTTGATGATGATTTTTTTTGTTTTTTTGAAACGTACATGCGCTTTTGTTTCTTACAATTTCTCTTCTTAACAGGTGTCAGATTGTGACAGATACATTTAAAGAAATGCTTCAAAGTTTGTTGGCAAGCCATTTGAATCACCTTTTTCATTATACGAATAAAAATATTTCGGTGAAGCCTCTATTTAACTTGCATTACCTCAGTCTGTTTCAACTACCATTTACTCGTTCAAAAATTGTTCAGCTCATGGAGGATCTTGCCGTAATTACAGCCCTAAATCAGTAGGGTACACACAGGCACCCATACTTCGATATGTTTTGTTCAAAAGAACATGCATTCATTCACTGACATCAATGAAAACGCCTTGTCACTTATGGCAAGGGAAAATTCCGTTGGCTAGATTATCCCAATCTCAACGCCCTCGACAAAAGTTGTTAAATATACAATTTCCATCGCTGTTTTTCCAGCTGCAGGCGATGTAAAAAAAAGGAAAATTTTAGAGTCATCACTCTTTTTCGAAACATATGTCCCGGATTTTTTCATGGGCATTATGTTCAACCACAAATACGCGCTTAGAAGGTCGTTCATCGCTCACACGTACAAGTTAGGTGAGCTGAGCATATTCTGTGAACAATATTTTCACTTTTAAGAAGCAAGAGCAATTTTCCTGACACAAGTGGTAGACTGTAATGTTTCAGCACATAGTAGACTTTATGGTTGGCGTGTGATCTTACCTCTGGGAATCTCGCAAATATAGGTATTATTATCATTCCGAGAGATACCATTAAAGAGGCCTCTATTCCTGGATATTTCCGCATAATCGTCGTTACCATCTGGCTCAGAATCTCGCCATTTCGAAATGTTTAATTGTTCTCCACTCAGCCAAGTCCAAACCCCGCCTATCTTCCATAAACCAATGTGCCACGCACTAGTATTCCGAGTACCACGCTTCTGAATCTCGTTACTGATAAACTGCCATTCTTCTTCAGTTTCGATGGAGACTAAGTCAAATCCCTGGTCGTTACAGACACGCCTACTGTTATTCCAATCCATCTCTTTTTTTCCGTCGCTTTTCGAAAATATGTAAGAGGAGTTTTTGAAACAGGTTGCTTGGCACTCTACGAGAAAAACCAGTACTTCAAAACTGGTACTCAAGACCTTGGGCATACATTCTTCGATGTGTTATGTTTAAAAGAACATGCATTTACTAACTGACCTCAGTGAACACGCCTTGTAACTTGTGGCAAGGGAAAATTCCGTTGGCTAGATTATCCCAATCTCAACGCACTCGACAAAAGTTGTTAAATATACAATTTCGATCGCGGTTTTTCAGCTGCAGGCGATGCAAAAAAAGGACAATTTTAGAGTCATCATTTTTTTTTTGGAAACATTTGTCCCGGATTTTTTTATGGGCATTATGTTCAACTACTAATACGCGCTTAAAAGTTCATTCGTCGCTGACACGTACATGTTCAAGTGAGGTGAGCTGAGCATATTCTGTGAACAATATCTTCATCTTAAGAAGCAAGAGAAATTTTTCTGACACAAGTGCAAGACTGTAATATTTCAGCATGTAATACACTTTATGGTTAGAACGTGATCTTACCTCCGGGAATCTCGCAAATGTGGGCATTTTCATCACTCTGATTGATACCATTAAAGAGGCCTCCATTCTTGGATATTTCCGCATATTCGCCGTTACCATCTGGCTCAGAATCTCGCCGTTTCGAAATGTTTAATTGTTCTCCACTCAGCCAGGTCCAAACCCCGCCTTTCTTCCATAAACCAATGTGCCACGCACTAGTATTCCAAGTACCAAGCTTTTGAATTTCATGTTTGATAAACTTCCATTCTTCTTCAGTTTCGATGGAGACTAAGTCAAATCCCTGTTCGAAACAGACATCCCTGTTCTGATACCATCCTCTTCCGCTTTTCGAAAATATGTAAGAGGAGTTTTTGAAACAGGTTGCTTGGCACTCTGTGGGAAAAAAAAAGGACAAAAAATAGACAAAAAAATGTATACTGTTGTAACAATAGTGATAATTCTGATGGTGGAGACAAAGGAATAAATAAATAAATAATTGTTTACTGATCATAACAATAGTAATAACGATATAGATGAAGAAGAGAAAGTATATTTTTATTCCATTAACATTGATAAAAAAACAATGGGCATCAAAACTTTCTACCTCACCAAAGGAAAAATTAGAATTAGGCAAGGTTTTAAAAGTGGAAATTGGGGAATCAGGGTAATAGCACCGTTAGTCTGACTTTTTTTTATTTTTGCTTTCCAACTAACGTTTTTTTAATAGCAAGCCGATGTAATTCCAGGAGGAAGTCTATCACTAATCATTTTGATAATTCAGTCAAATCCTTTCTTTTTTTCCGGTTAATTTTTATGGTACATAAATATTATAGTGGAATTACACTGTCTCACCTGTTCCTGGCAATTCCATCATCAAATGAAGGATGACTGTAAAAGAGAAAATGAGATTGTTATGTCGAAAATAACGTTTGAAACAACTACAAAGTTTATTAGATTTCGAGGTAGACTAGTACTAATGCATTTTATTCGCTGCATGCACTTTAAAACCTAGCTATGACTTTTCTTACCTTCCCTTAGGAGCTTAGGGATGCGTTTCATCAGGAGATGTTTACATGATTGTAATTCAAGGACCACCTTCAATTTGTTATCTATCTCTTGCCTTTAATTTTGTTTAATTGAAACTTAAATCTAAAATGGAAATGAAAGGAAATTGCGGTAAAAAATACCAAAACTTTAGAGAGTTTTTAACTGTTGCTCGAAGTAACCGGGATGGGCGCTTATTCCTTTGGGCAACGACTTCACATGCTTAGAGCAAAGCAAATACTTGTGCCTTATAGCTTTGTTTTTCCCAGAATCATCACCGAGAGGTCAAACGTATGGATTAGACATTTATTTGTAAGTTCAAAAAGTTCAAAATTGTCGCTTCTCGGAACAGATAACTACAATATAAATATTTACGACTTATTCGATGCCGACATTTTGCGCGATATTATTCCAAGTCAAGAGAGTGCCGTTGGGAAACCATTCAAGTGTTCTTTATAACCGTCAGAAAAGTTTAATGAGCTAAGAAATTTGTTGCTTAAAAAAGGGAAAAAACAACTACAACAACAATAATATCCGTTTGGTAGGTGCAGCCTTCTGTTGTTCCGCTCTCCGTCCGTATTTTTGCACTGTTATACAGTGGAATACCGTGAGCATGTTCCATTGCCCAAATAAATGGCTTAAATGGCGTAGTAGCGGAGAGATAAAAAAGTATATTTTTCGACCAATGACCCTATTATTATTTCAAAAAAAAAAGTGATTTGAGTGGAGATGAAAATTGTAAATGAAGACAGTAAACGTAAAAATTTTGCTTTTTTTTTCTCTTTTTCTAACTGGGTTGGAATTCATTAATTTACCGTCTACTGGGTTTTGGCGTCCATTTAGAAAATAAAATTCAACAACTGAAACCGATAAAAAATTCGAGGCTGCCAGGAATTTATTAAAGGGAATTAAAAGATGAACCCGTCACAAGCTGAACTGTTGCTGACGGCATTTATTATGATAAACACTTGTCCAAACTGGCCCTCTGTTTATCACAATTATTTTTTCGACTTAGCGTTTTTATAAAATGAGCACGAATGCAACTCCCATTTCTTTTCGTGCAAGATTGTTTAAGTGAAACGTCTGAATTAGTTTTAGTCGACGAACTCAATTCGTTTTTTTCGCGAAAAAGATCATATATAGCGTCTGTTTATTTCTCGGTTGACTTATGGTTACAGCAGCTTCATGAGGTAGGCGACTATGTTATCGTGTTCCTGAAACCTTATATAATATTTCTGAAAGGCTTTGCACTAAACGTCCATTAAGACACAACAATCGTGAATTATAACTACCATTTCAATTTTAAAACCGCAAAACTGTTTCAAAAATAAAAAATATCTAGATCTAACCAGACACTATTTACTTAACATTTCCATAACATAATCAGAAGATGTAGTAGGGCTTCGGTTGTACTTACTCAGAGCAGAGTGTAAAAACAGGGCTGTGAACATTTTACCGGATTGAAGCCTAATTCTTCAAGCTTACGATATAGAGAAGTTGCCCCCAGGAGATGCCAGCACGCTTATGCTATATAGTTCTTGACATGAAAACAACACCGACGCGACAGATTGTGTAACGTATTAAAACTCTTTTGAGGGCGGTAATATGACATATGATAATACTCGATCGCTTCTCACTGACATAAGCCACCACTATTTTTTCCCTTGATAAAAGGAACAATGAAGCTAAAGGCTTTTTCCACCAGGTGCAAAGGAATTGTTTGCTTCAGCAAAACAGGAAACTCGCTATAATTAGCTATATAGAAATAGCTATACTAGTTTACATTTTCTTATAGAGCAGATAATAATAAGTTGATAAAATACGTTTTTAATAAAACTTGTTCATGAATCATGTTTAAAGTTGGTGTTCTTTTGTAAATCAGTATTTTCCTACCGGAAGCTTTATCGAGTATTCGATCTGTTCAACTGCACGGATGCAAGAAATTACCATCTATCCATCAAATAAATGAAGCTGCTCGTTGAAACTGATAACGTTTACATCGTATTTTAATAACTTCACCAGCGGGACTGATTCTATAATACATGTATGGGGAATAAACCAGGGGAAGTAGAAGTCCTCTGGTGAATTCATATCAACGCTGCATGTATTGTAACGACATGCAGGGGAATCCAGCATTTCTCTGAGTCTGCGAGAAACACAATAACATCGATATTTGTTTAAATAGTAATTGGGAGAGTGGAGTAGCAAATAATAAGGAGGGAGGCTCGAGCGCTCGAAGGAAGGCGCGCAGAGGACACTAATAAGTGAAAACTTTCCCTTTAAAGAGACGAAAAGTGTCCTTTATGGCTCCTCAATGTTATAGACCAGTCTAGAAGGGGGGGAGGGTGGGGAAGGGTAGGATAACATTTACTTTGTCTTTCCATAGGGTTCTGTGTGATATTCTTTTCCTTCCTCATTGGCAACTAACAATCACTTTGATATGATTCGAACTAGCTCTAGGCAAGCAAATTGATATTCCGCTCGTTGATAAACTGGGCACTGTAAGTCAATGTCGCGAAAGACAATAGCATTCTAAGCGATACAAGCCCGCCGAACGTCTAAGGCAATTGCGGAAGATTCGTTCAGAAAAAGTAGAATCCCCCACCGGATTTTTAGGTTGGTATGTTGCAGAGTCTGAAACGGAAGTTCAAGGCAATCCGTATGGTTTACATACTCCATGATCGCGTAATAAAAAAAGACGCCTTTAAGTGACCACATGCCAAATTACGTCAACACTCAAAAGTTTTCGCAATGCCGACCGCCAATAGAAACACAGAAGTGTCCTGCGGTGTCTCAAGAGGCTATCAGCAAAAACAAATTTTGCGGATAACAATCTAACAGTTGCCCGTACCAGAACTTAGTTAAATAGTCTAAGAACTCTTTTCTCTCTTTATCTTTCGTTATTCACAGTCAGTGATCTAAAGTGCAAATAGCTGTTTTCTAGATTATTTAGAGCAGACTATTGGAGCCAGGGTACCTGGCAAGGGTCACTTGCCGACGACGTGACGGTAATTGCAACATTCAGTATTAAACAGCATGTCATTTTTCCCGTTCTGTGTGGTTAAAGACAGAGTAACATTAAGCAGAATCACAAAACGCTGTTTCAATTCATTTGAGTAACGCCTCTTAGTTTCTTACATATGTTTTTTTTTTCCATTCGCATTTTCCCATCCGCCATCCACACCTGCCATCTGCAGTCATCCGGTCCACGTTTTACAGACACCTGGACGTTTTGCCTCACAAAACACCTCGGTAGTTCTTTCCGGTGACAAATTCAAATTGACTACTCACAAGTTGGCAGGCTATTCGGTTGGATAAGACGTCTTTGATAATTACTCACGTGCGTTTGATATTAAGGAAACCTTTTATTTGAAATTATTGTTAAAACAGAAATGCTTAGTTTGACATTACCTACCACGTTACCACAGTTATTTAATAACGATATAGCTGCTTCTCAAAGCACGCCCTTGTCCTACAGGAACAAGAAAATTTAAAAGGTTCTATCGCTATCTGCTTCCGTATTTTCTTACGAAGGCCTTTGGGGAAACAACAAGCTCGAGTCACGTGCAAGAACTCTGAAGAAGTCTTTTTTTTTTTTTCCGGACTATGCTTGCGATGCTAATAAACTCAACAAAAATTTATGTTTTAAAGAGAAATTTGGTACTCACTCAACAAAGTTATTGAATATAGGACGATTCCCCAAATCTGACAAGCCTTTGTCAACATCTCACTTTTCTGTTTGAGTTACGTTTCTCTCAGCCTTACGCTCAACCAATTCTAATCTTTTTTTCCCCAAATTTCCTTCTGGCCGATTCAGGTTGGTAGCAATTCTTGTTTGGGAAAATTTTTTTCCAGATCAGTCTCATGGTAAAAGAATAAGCTTTCAGAGTGTGTTATTTTGAGTCAAAATCAGCATTGTGTTGCTAATTCATTATGCAGGAAATTGGATGTTATTTACATTTTTGACGTCTTGTCTCCCGTTAAATTCAATTTTAAGAACTCAGACTTTTCACCTGTTTAAAAGAAAGCATAGCAAAAATATCAATTAATAGTGTAAGAAATCGTTTCTCTACGTTACTCATTATTCTTTTGAAATAATGGAGTGGACTAAAATGTTAAGTAGTCATAAATAGTTAAGCTCAATAGAGTAAATTTTTGGTATCGATTGTAAATGTCCACTCTTGCGGTCGACTATTCACCATTGCGAGTCCTTGTTTATTTAGCTATTTAAGAAACCATCTCGGTGATTTTAGAGCAGTAGCATAACACGAACTAACTCGGAACAAATATGGTTTTACTTAAAGTAAGTTTCTAATTTCAATTGATTCTCAAAGCTCAAACGACTGCCTTACTTTACCTTTTTACAATGCTCTTCTCCATAAGTAGTTAGATACTGTTTGTATTTTACTTTTCATTTGGACACATCAGTCTGGAATTTCGAGGTATGCCGAGCAGACCAATTAAGAAATACCACTACGACATACAAAATGGGTGAGTAATCAACACTATCTCAAGGACATTTCGATTTGAAACCCCCCCATTTGTTATCGTGCGGCTTTCTTGGTTTTGCAAAATAACAGGTCAGTTACCAAAAATAACCACGTCAGCTTCGATAATTGTCCTAAGATTATTAAGGAAATAAGCCAGCTATCGACTCACGTTATGAAAAATTATGGGGTGTTGATATTGTTCACATCTCCCTTCGAAGCTTTGTCTTTGGGGAAAATGTTCCCTTCTCGGACACTCTATAAGCGGCGAAAATCATTAGCCTGAGGCGATTTATTCACATATTAATGAGATATCAAAGATGCGTATCCCGCCAATTGTTGTACCTATATCTCTCTAGATGGAGATATCCCTAAGATGATCGCGAGATAGCTCTGAAATCTCATCTATCCTTTTTCTAATATTACGAAAGGAGAAATGAGGTACAGACACATGGGGGCTCTGGCCCGCCTCCTTCTAATTTATGTGAAAAACAAAGCGCTTTATTCGAAAGCCTTCATATATAGTACTTCTGCATAGTGCTGTAAATTGGATCGATCTGCAACACGTATCACACTAAAATGATACATTATTTTTGCAGTGTTTAAATACCCACATCTAAATATGAAGGGTGGGGCAAAGGGGGGGGGGGGAGTTGAAATAGATCTAAAAACCTCTTCCCTTTCTAATTGCTTCAATTTTCCCTTAGAAACTGCTCTCTGGGTTTTTTTTCCCGGAAAACAAGTCTGATGAAAAATCTTTTTGTTTTTTTACCGTTTACAGCGTTCCTTCACCTAAGATAAACTCAGGGCATTTCTTGCCCAGGTGCATCTTTCCCGAACATCGAAGTTAGTTCCATTTCTTCCTAGTAACTCGCAAATTTTAATCCGTTGAATCCGCTACGTTTAATCAGATGTAACTGATCCTGAAGAAATCTAAAATATTATTTCGTTTTTGTCACAAATTCAATTATTTGTTTTTTCACTCACTTATTTATCATAAAATTTAAAAGTCAGCTTTAACCGCTACTATTATCAAAGCAAATAGTATTTGCTATTTTATACGTATTTTAACTGCTTAAATATTATAAAAAGGTGACGCTATCGTAAAATGTTAGTCTAAGTATTGCCCACTAAAATTCAGAGAAATGCGTATCATAGTAAAGCTTAAGACTGTTTGAAGACACTTCACTGCCGCGACATTCCAACTAAATAATAGGAAATAATAGGAGGCGAAGAAACCAACATGTGAAAGTCAGACTGTTTTGAATTCTAACAGCAATCGACAGCCAACCTATAGGTTAGTTACTTTGAAGCAATTTAGTTTGCAGCTAAAGCAAACTTTCCCTAATTACGTATGAAGTACTTACTCTTAATTTAAAGAAAAAAAAGCTTGAGAAGCTCTTGCATCTAGCTTAAAAAACGTTAAAGGCTACTGACTTTAGCAAATTACTCAATCATCGCAGTAACTGACATCTTACAAATGACTTATTCACCAAGCTAAAGGCTCGATTTGAACGGCCGAAATCCTCCCGACAGATCGAAAATGAGCAACTACTACTGACTAACTATTACATTAAGCAATCAAATAATGGAGTTTCAGGCTTGGTCAGTGTTGAATCTAGTTCTTCAAGCTGAGTGTTTTTCCACCTCAAACTCATTGAAAGACTGCAATTCAGCTACCCACGTATCCCCAACATCACTTGGATTAACCTGTGAGCTCCTCTTTGCGGAGTTTCCATTGTTTGTAGATGGGAAAACCCTGTTCACCTTCCTTTTGAATCGTTCTCTAATCTGCAGATAGACAAGCAAAGTGAACAAATAACGGCACCGATAGACATAGAAAGTAAGAAAATGAACCACTCTCACGGTATATTCAAGTTTAAAACCTCATTATATACACCATATGTATAATTAAACTTACCTGACTGTTTCGCACACAGTGAAGAACGAAAATCAGGAAACCCTTTAACAGAAAAAAAGAATGTTTTTCAGGCTAGTTTCGTTTTGTTATTGCGACTTGGGGTACCTATGTTGAAGTTTATTTTCTTAAAGTCCCAAAGAACAACAAAGAGAATAAAATTATTTCTTGACTTGTAAGAATCTCATAGACAGTGGCATCGCTTTTTTCCTTTTCGTTTAATTTTTATCCTCTTTTGTCTGTGTCACACTTACAAATATCCCATCAACACCCTACGATTTATAATTATAAAGTAATCTCGACACTCAATGTGGATAATCTCATGTATGAAACTATAAAATGGTAATATTTGATACTCACCTGAGTAGAGTTGAGGATATTAAAAATGTAGGAAAAAGCTTTGTGTAGTGGCGACAGAAGACCAAATAACCACGTGATACCCAACAGGGGAATCATCACCATGCATGCTCTAATGCCAACTCTGAAGGACGAAAACTTGTTGATCAATTGATTGCAAATCACCCTCACAAACATTTACGGTACCCAGAATTTCTTTTCCCTAATTAATAACAACAAGCTCCTGAGGAAGTAAGACGTATTCGATTGTAAGGATTCTTAAAGATTTCACCCAATCTCTTGCAGGAACTGGAAACTTTTTTCCCTCTCTTTTTTTAAATTTAATTAAGAGCCCTTTCTCACCGTAACTGTTGACTTTGCTGGTCTCCTGTTGGCTGCATTCTAGTCATCTCCCTTATGACTCGTGTGAGTATCAAAATGTTGATCTGATAAAGGAGTAGATAAATTAAAAGCTTGTATTAAGGTATGGCTATTACACATTTCAAGTCTTATATCAGAATCACCAATTTGAGTAAGCCGAATCAGAAACTTACCACTTCAATTGCAATCACAAATGTGACAAATATCCATATCAAATTGTTTGCTGAAGATATCCAACAACTTAAAAGGGGAAAGATAACAAAACAATAAAAAAATTGGCAGTATAAGATCTGCAGTCAACGTAATTCGTAAGCAATTACAAAGCGAACAATACGCGGGCGCGCGTAGATATGGAATTTCTCTTCGAGCGTTTGACTCGATAGCTCACGACTGGGCCCAGCGAACGATTGAGATGTCGAGTTGAACACGAGGAGATAAATTTCATATCTGCATTTCATATTTTCAAATTTCATATCTGCAAGCGAAAAACAGAAAGCTGTCCCGAAAGGATAAATGATATGAGAAGGACTTTGAGGTAAAGTTAATAAAAATGTCAAAGCAAATTAAAAGAAACATCAAAACTTCAAGAAAAAAAATTAATAATTTAAGGGAAGAAATAGAGGAGAAAAAAAGAAAAAAACATACGCCTCGTACAATTTGTCGCTGGTGTAACTCTGTATTCCTTCTTTTCCGGCAGCGATGCACAGTGAAATGGCCACCATAACTAAGGGAAAACCTATCACGAAATTATAAAGCAATCAAGGCGACTCAATAAGATAAAAATTAAATTAGTTAAAAACAATTAAAAGCAGCATATCGTTAGTTCAACCGTATAATCAAAATACCCCATGACATGACGTGATACATGTGCATCTTGGTGTTGATGTTATAAACCTTTACAACAAACAGATAGAGATAAATTCCCTCGACCAGCATCCAACAGAAAGCGGCCATCAGAAGATACTGCATGATAACTGCTACTATGACACACACAGCCTGCACAGAGACGTAAAGAAAAAAAATATTTTGTCATTTCAATGTTTTGTTTGATCATAATATATTTAATTTAATTGAAATAATGGAAAAAAACCTCCCACCTTGTTCTCTGTGGCGTTTATTCCGGAGAGAAAAAATATTTGTCCAGCTCCTAAAGCCACAGCAAGACTGACGCGTATTTGAGACAGAGGCTGACGAACATCTCTGTTAAAATCAAGATATTAGAGCAGCAACAACAACAACACACACACACACAAAACCAAACAAAAAAACAAAAGCAAAAAAAAAAAATGAGTGAAAGCAAGAGAGAGCAGTTAGGCAGATGAACTTGGACAGTCACTGATAACGAGTGATGTCCAAAACATTGGGTACGGATTAAGTTTCTAACTAGCACCAAGGCATTCCATTTATTATTCTTTTTTTTTTTTTGGAGGGGGGGAGAGGGGGTATGAACATTACACTGGCTTTATTTATTTACCACATCTTCCAAGGTATTTAAGGATGTTCTTCCTGATAATTTGATTACAGTACTTACGTAAGGAAAGAATATAAAGTTATTGTCGAAAGTATTCCGATGATGGAAAGGCTTAGCCCCACATACGTGATGATCTCCAGGATAGCTACGTCGTTCTCGGAAAGCTGCGTCAAAAACAAAAGCAGAAGGAGGCAATACTTAAATTAACCATGCGGACCCATTATTAGTTTGGAAACAAAGTAAAAAACAATGATAATGATAATGATAATAATAATAATAATAATATTAATAAAGCTACCTTAGTGCTACCGCTGAAGTCAACTAAGACAGCGAAATGAGTCAAATGATTGCAACTGCAAACCGTTTCTTCTGAATTGCTCTTCGAATGATCCACATTACAACCTTCCTCTGAAAACCCATCTGGACTAAAAACAAAGGAATATTACAATATAAGAAATAACAATAACGATTTTCTTTCTCAGAGGGCACCGTAACAAATCCTGCAATCTGATTGGTTGTTAGTTCGGATTTCCAATCTCTGCCCACGGCCACGGTGACGATTACACGGATTACCGAGTACGTCATTACCTTCCATGCCATTATTCGTACATATATTTCATTTTGCCGACTGGGCAATATTTTTACACAAAAAAGCCAAAAGTCTTTTACCGCTGACCTCGCAAATGAGGGTTTGACTGGTAATCTCCAGTTTCTACACTCAACTTTGGACTAAACCCAAAAATGATGGAGTTCCAAAGCATATTTAACAACTTCTTTGTTTTTACCTATTTTTGAAACCACTCCAAAACATGCAGTGTTGTTCTTCTTTAACGACCTGAAAATACAGTTTACACGTATTTCTATTAAATCGATCCAACATGACACAGATGGAACGCGCTCATCTTTCTGTATTTTTGCTGTTACCTGAAGGTTTCTGAACTTCAAGATGGCATCTCGTCGTAATTTTTCAGGTTTGGGATTCATTGCTGCCGTCATTATTCTGGTGTTAACATACCTGCAGAGAAAATGTTTTCCTA
Source organism: Pocillopora damicornis (assembly GCF_964200805.1). Lineage (NCBI taxonomy): Eukaryota > Metazoa > Cnidaria > Anthozoa > Scleractinia > Pocilloporidae > Pocillopora > Pocillopora damicornis. The sequence continues at coordinate 7,545,160 of NC_142670.1, forward strand.
TGCCATCAAGTTTTGCAAAGCATCACACTGCATTTATATGTAAATGCATGATGCAGAAGCACACTTAATCATTTTTATCTTCGATGTAAAACGGTGATAATGAAAACTAACTTTTTTGTGTGACTTTGAGAGTTTATTGTGTGGTAGAGAAAACTTAATAAAATTAGTAAAATTTCTTCAAATGAGCTTCAAAATGGACTTTAGTCATGGCCTTCTTTTTTCATTGTTAAAGTTCTTATCATACCACTTAATAGGCTTCTCCTTATTTTGATTGGTTAAATTTGGTATGGCATGCCATATAATTCAATACATGCACGCTAAGCACGAACCAAGTCGCAACTATTTCATCGTTTAACGTCACCTAGAAGTGTTAGTTTCTTTCCCAGTGGATTGATTTCTCAGCAGTAATTCATGAAGATCCTTGTACAAACACCCCACAATCACTGACCCTATGAAGAAAACAACCAGAGTGTGGAAAAAAAGTCCTTCTAACGCCAAACGATGGGGTTAGTCTTAGTATAAACATGTTCGAAATGGTGATCGATCAAGTTCCCCTCTCTTTCTTTCACCAAAGAACTTATTAAGTTATTATACAGTATGGGCCATAATTTGTTTGACCCATTTATTTTGGCATTTGATAACCCAACCGGCTAAACTACATCATTGTTCCTTTATCATTATGAATAAACTATTTGAACCCAAGACTCCACTGGAATAGGTCAACTAAAATGCTTTCGTTATTTTTTACTTATAACATCAGTGAAAACACAGAAATGTTGTGCGTACTAATTATCATTAATTCCAGCAATTGAACCTACATTCTACTTGTTAAAGGGCGAATTCATCTATTTTGAATTTTGGAAGAACGTACAACTAAGGTTTATATATCACGAGATGGGCGTGAGTGATTGGCAAACAGTCCAGACTAAACTTGACTATTCTCCTAGCTTCCTGATAGGGTCATCACGTCGGTTTAACGTCTTTTGCTTTTATAATATAAACGTCAATTTTCTGTGGGTTTACCTGAGCAATAAACGAAAGGTTTTTTGACCATTCGGGGTGCACATATTTTCTCAGCTGTTTTGAGATGTTTAATGATTGACAAATAGTACACTGATACGCAAAACCATCTGAGTTCTAAATAATAGAGTAAATATTAAAGAGAAAAAATGCAATTCTATGATTTAGAGCTTAAAATGTGGTTAACGCAAACCTTTTTCAGCAAAATCATCCGAGGATATATTAATGCTGACTTCCCATTCTTCCCCCTTGAGGAAGAAGTCAGTTGCATCATGGCGGTAGCCAATTTGAATACCCAAAACTGTCAGAAGAACGCGAAGATGTTAGATGATGATTGGAATTCAAAGAGATGATTGTGGCATATGCAGATCCTCTTCTTGAAGGTCTACACACAGTTCTACGCTTTGATTTTTCAAACGCCATTCGGGTTTATTTGAAATATATTATTGTACTAAGATCGTACTCACAAACTCAAAAGAGGAAATTGAAGCAAAATTTTATCAAAACGAAAATCACTTCTCGTCAACTGTGCTTCACCCTTCTTCGTGCACCTAATTGCATCAAGCCAGACGAATTTTATGTGCCTTCGACTACTTCCATGAGCCTTTCAAGAACTCACTTGTATCACTTAATATCTAAGGCCAGGCGGCAGAGAGACCATTCGGGTAGACAATTGGACAGTAGGTCAGTTACCAATAAAAAAATATTAACTCACCCATTGTTTGGCTTGTGATCGCTGTAGAAGGATTCGTTCCATTTAGATGGTATTTACCATAGTTAAGGGCAAATTCCTCGAAGGCGACTGCCACCATAAAGATGGATTCTCTTCTTGTTTCTTCTCCTCCATCATTAAGTTGGCCTTTAATGGGTGTTGTGATGTTCATAAAATTATCGATAAAGTCTTCAAATACACGCATAGCCTCCTTAAAGGACCAAAAAGTTAACTTTAATTGTGTCGAACGTTATCACAATGAGAAAACAAAAGCGCATATCATAAGACTTGAACTGATTGGATATTGTATGATTTAAAAAGGAGCGTTTTAACAGAACATCATTTAAGCAAATGAGCCACTCATCTTTTGAGGAGGTATACTTTCCTATATTAAATTCTCTTGATGCCAGTAAAAATACTGTATTGTCATGCTTTTGTCCCTGTTTAAAACGCTTGTGCAGCTTACGAACTGCAGCGTTGCACAAGTAACTCCTTTTAACTACCGCACATTTCACATCTCCAAGTAATCTTAATCTTGTTATAAGGAGATATAAGTGCATTCATACCTTCAAAGAGTTATTTCTCCTGCTATCTATTTCACCAAGTTTAGAAACAGAACCATTTGCCTGTGGTAAAGAAAGACAAAAGCGTTGAAGAATGGCAGAAATTATGAAAATTATTGTTACAAAAGAAATGAAAGGAGAACCTAGGAAACATACCAAATTCTTAAGTACTTCTAACGTAGATGTCCAAATTGACGATGGCGGAGACGACGATGCTGCTGCCTGTAATGATGAAGATGCTGATGATTTTGTTGATATTGATTCTGATTTTGCTGTTGTTGTTGCTTCTGCTCCTGATGACGATGACGATATTGAAGAGGATGGCAATGGTGATGGTGAGAGTAATGATAATGGTGATGACGACGATGACTGCAAGTGATCTGTATGTTGAAGTAAAAGCTAGATATCAAAACAACAATGAACTAAAATTGAAAAGCAATGATAGAGCGTAAAGAATTTGGAATATGAACAATGAAGAAAGAGCTCACCAAGTTTAGAAACAGAACCATTTGCCTGTGGTAAAGAAAGACAAAAGCGTTGAAGAATGGCAGAAACTATGAAAATTATTGTTACAAAAGAAAAAAAAGGAGAAACTACGAAACATACCAAATTCTTAAGTATTTCCAACGTAGATGTCCAAATTGACGATGGCAGAGACGACGATGCTGCTGCCTGTAATGATGAAGATGCTGATGATTTTGTTGATATTGATTCTGATTCTGCTGTTGTTGTTGCTTCTGCTCCTGATGACGATGACGATATTGAAGAGGATGGCAATGGTGATGGTGAGAGTAATGATAATGGTGATGACGACGATGACTGCAAGTGATCTGTATGTTGAAGTAAAAGCTAGATATCAAAACAACAATGAACTAAAATTGAAAAGCAATGATAGAGCGCAAGGAATTTGGAATATGAACAATGGAGAAAGAGCTATTCTATTTTAAGACTCATTGACATTCAATCGTGAAAAAACAAATTTTTACGTTAAGTTTACTCACCCCAAGTATGAGATTTATCTTTTCGTTGCACTGTTGAAATTTGAGTTGAGAAACCTTGACTCGCCGTTGACGGAGCAGATGAAATGAAATTTGACCGGTTTGAATCGGAAGAGCTGCAGAAGCCCCTTAAACATTTTGAGCATGTGCAGCGTTTATCTCCGCCGTCGTCGGTAGAAAAGATTCCCTGCGTGAGAGGATATGAGTTCAAAGACGACATGAGACTTCCACAATATTTACCATTCCCAGAGCATGTAACCCTACCTTGAGGGCTGGTTAACCAGGTTCTAGTGATATGACATGTGACAGCGTCGCAGGTCTGTGTACAATCAATTGCGTTACAATGCATATTGCACATTTCTACTTCATTTTTGCATTGCTGTTTTCTGCATTGTTCCCCTCGGCAGTTCAGTTTGCATGTTTTTGCGTTGCAAGTTTGTTCACAATCCCCTCCGCTACATTCCAAGTACATTTCACAAAAATCTCTTTTACCATGGCACTCCTGTTTCTTACATTGACCCCTGCTGCAGTTCAGCTTGCATGTTTTAGCGTTGCAAGTTTGTTCACAATCCCCTCCGCTACACTCTAGGTTCATTTCACAAAAATCTCTTTCATCACAGCACTCCTGTTTCTTACACTGACCCTTCCTGCAGTTTAATTTGCATGTTTTAGCGTTGCAAGTTTGTTCACAATCCCCTCTGCTACATTCTAGACCCATTTCACAGAAGTCTCCTTTGTGCTTGCACCTCTGAATTTTACATTGTCCCCCGCTGCAGTTTAGTTTGCATGTTTTAGCGTTGCAAGTTTGTTCACAATCCCTTCCGCTGCAATTCAGAACCATTTCACAGTCTTGGACGAGACTTTTGCACGTTTGTTTGCATCCTTTTCCCAGGCAAGTACAAGAAGAAGCGTTGCTATCAAGCAGATGGCAATAATAATCGTTATTAGTACACTTCAAGTCAAACACATCGTTGTTGCAAACGTCACCGTGCACCCTAAAGCCTGAAAAAGAGAAAATAATCTTAAGAATAAATAGAGAATAATACATGGGCGCGCGTAGATATGGAATTTCTCTTCGAGTGTTTAACTCGATAGCTCACGAGTAAGCGCAGCGAATGCGTGAGATGTCGAATTGAACACGTGTAAGCAGCTGATTGATTATATCGACACACGTGCAAAAATATGATATTTCTTCACGTGTGTTCTTACAGCTTTTCTCAGGGCCGGAAATCCTTTATAACACCGTAGTTTATGTGATAAATTTAGACAATTATAATAATCATATAATATATAATAGACAATAGTTCACTGAGCCCTCCCCCTCCCCCGCCAAACGAAAATAGAAAAAAATAAGCAGATTTATGAAATTATTGAATAAATATAACGTAGAACTTTCATAATATCTACTATTTTAGTATGATGTGAATAAATATATATCATTCATAGCAATTAACCTTCGATTTGCAGCAAGTATTCTGCCATCCTGAGGCTGTTAGGCCTCACTGACTGATTTGCAAATTAAAAAATGTATATATTTATCTACTTGTTATTGTTGTTTTTTGTAATAATTTTTGCAAGGGTCGAGCGTCACTTCAGGCCATTTTGCAGGTTGCCCTGGTATGATTACAGATTGACGCCGTGTTTCCATAACTACGCGTAAAGCCTTAGAATCGAGAGAATGATATGTTATTTCTGAGTAGTAAGAATATTTCCGCTCAATGACGCTGAGTTGCAATTGTTAACTTTTGTTTATTCAACTTAATGCAAGATGAAAATGAATGAATAACTGAAATAAAAAAAGATTTATAAACATTGAAAAGGAAGTATAGAAAACTGCCTTTCCCTTGGACAAGAGGACTTGAAATGGTGTTATTAAGCTAGTAGGCTCAGTAATTTGTTACAGATGAAGAGACAGCTGAATGTCAAATATATCTTTTGTCATTCCTGAATTCGCATATCTCCATTTGCATTTTTGCGCAAAAATTATTTATTTTCATGATGGACCCCTAAGTCAATTCAGACTTAAAGCTTGTGGCACAGGAATACATTGTAAAATTAGTTCCTTTAAATATTTTCTTGAAAATAATTTGTCTTGGCTTCCTTATGGATGTTGGTTTGATTAGCTGGGATGAAGAGCAAACTTTTCTAAAACCATTCTAGCATTCTTTGGTGGTCTCACCCAACGCTTTTCGGAGAGCCATAAGAGCGACTCCTCTAGGTATACTTGTGATAAATATTAAACAAAAAATCTCTTTTGACAAAAACTTTGATACTCACTCAGGAGAGCACTTGATAACAGGAGTGTTCCCCATATCTGACAACTTCTATTCATCATCATTTTTTTTTTTCGTTGTGTAAGTTGAGCATCTGTCAGCTGAACTAAACACAGCCTTTTGGCAAATTTTCTGTGGCTGAGGATCGGTTGATATTTTCTTTCTCAGTGAGGAAGGCTTGTGAGAATTCTCTCTTCGGAGATATTTGAAAGATCAGTCTTATGATGTTGTTTTGACCAGAACCAGCTGCCTAATGTAAGCATAAGCGGGAAATTGAATGTCATGCAAATCATTGACGTCAGATCTTTCTGCTTAAATTCAGTGATATTTCCCCTTTTTGCATCCGTTTGAAATTTAGGTAAAACAAATACGATTAATATAAAATTATCATTTTAACAAACTTTCTCATGAGAATATTTAGAACTCTCTCCATAAATGTTAAATTCATGTGAGTATTCATGTTAATCGCAAATAATTAATGACCATTGCCACCCTTTGCTTATTTCGTCACTTAACGACGATAACAGAAGGGCTTTTTAGAGCTCTTACATCACAGAAGTCGCTTCGAGATAATTACTGCTCGGCAAGAGTACCATAGGAGATTGCTTTACCTTTTATTGATGTTAGTGCCCGTATGCTGCAGAGATGAAGATCCCGCCTGTTTACGCAATGCACCACAAATCTTTTTTTATCAATTATACATAAAAACTTTTTTGGTCAATCAAAATTTAGGCATAGTGGTTCAAATTGCTTTATTAGGTACGTGGGTTTTTATCTTCACTGCATTAATGTTTCATCATCCAACTCACAATGACGAAGCATTCACGCTATACTTCGTGGAGTCACGCATAAAATTGTAGACAGTAATAATTTATTATGTTTAAAAACGCAAGCAATAGTTCAAGAGTTTTCTGATTGTCTGCTTTCTCCAATCGCTTTGACGAAGGGCTACGCTCGAAACGTCAGCTTTTTTAACTCTTTACGGTGACCAATATACGTTTTCAACCCAGTTGTTAACAATAAATTACCTGCTCCTCAAAAAGTGACCGGTTCATAACTAACAGCTAATTATGTATGTTTTTTAATGAACCACCTATTTCAGACTACCACTGGGATTTCCAAAAGAAAAAAGAGAGAAAAAATCTGAGAAGAACAGAAAAGAAAATATGAGGCGATAAAATTAACATAAGGCAGGTGCAGTTTGAACAATTTTTGGAAACTATGATCTTTATCGTGAATTCGAACAGCTCTTTCGACGTTCCCAACGTTTTCTTTTTTTTGTATGTAAGTGCAATTTTGCCTTTGTAATGAATGCGATCACTTTTATCAAAACCTTCGACACCGATGATATTTTTTTCACCTCTCATTTATAATTAAACACATTTTTTTTGTGTAAACACGTATCTTTAAAAAAATTATCTGCATGTAATGGCCATAGCTATTGCAGACACGTAACTCGTTCTATTTGCGTTATTCTAAGGCATGCAGATTAAGTTTTGAATTTGGGGAAAAAAATGGAGTTTTTTAAGTCTGACCAAACATTAAAACTTGTGCTCCAACTTGACCACGTTGCATCTGTTTTATGATCAAGAAAGCTGTTTTAACTGGTCGGAGCGTCCGTTATTTGTTATTTCAAATATTTGCCATCTTTTAGCAAGCTATGTCTTTTTCTATGTTTCAGTAGCCTGATAAAAGTGCAAAGACGAATGAAAAACCCGTGACGCAGCTCAAATGGATTTTTAAGAGTCTCCCAGGCAACCCTCTCCCTCGATTTAGCTATTTCTGAGAAATACGAGCGAATCTTAAACTTTTCATTCTTGTTTACATATTCCCGCCTAAACAAAGCTGTTAAAAATGTTTCAGGCGACCATCAATGGCCATGGTAAATGGGTGGATCATTGCGGCGTGTAACCTTAATCTGTGGGTATGACCTATATATCTAGATCTTATTCCCTAAACACTCTTTTGTTTTGGTTTACGTTTACGTGTGTGATTTTTCAGTTCAATTTCATTGTAAGACTGCAGTTCAACTGCCTTCACATAGCAAAATCACTCATGTTAACATGTGAGTTCTTCTTTGTGGAGTTTCCATTGGTTGCAGATGGGAAAACAGTGCTAACTTTTCTCTTGAATCGTTCTCTTATCTGCAGATAGACAAGGGAAGTAACAAAAAAAGGCACTCAAATTCATGCAAGATTTTGAAACTCCTGCTCTACACAATTTTTTTTCCGTATAAAACTTACCTGGCTGTTTCTTACACAGTGCAGGGCAAAAATCAGAAAACCCTTAAAAAGAAAGACAGGTTTTCAAGATAAGTCTTTTTTTTTATAATCGATTCTTCCAATATCTCAGAGGTAAATGAAGTAAATAAGAATAACATAAAGGCGGAAACAATTTTTTTTATCCATTTTTTCTTTATTATTAGTTTTATCCTATTATGTATTTTAATAATTATTGTAGCAAAGGTCATCTGACCATACTGAAATAGTCTGATTGTATATCATCTCTGGACGCTTTGTATGGATATTTTTATTAATGAAATCACGTACCTGAGTAGAATTAAGGATGGTAAAAACGTAGTTGAAAGCTTTGTGTAATGGTGTCAGAAGACCAAATAACCATGTGACACCCAGCAAGGGAATCATAACCACGCAGGCTCTAATGCCAAGTCTAAGGACGACAACAGTCTAAGATATGGGATTCTTAAAAGATCAATTGCAAATATCGTTAAAAGGATGATTTAAAAATTTGATATGATTTCGTTAAAATCTCCGGCAGAAGCTGTCTTCTTCTTTTTTTTTTTTACGTAATTTGGAAGATCCATCATACCGTATTTGCAGAATCTGCTTGTCTCCTGTTGGCTGCATTTTGGCCATCTCCCTTGTGACTCGAGCGAGTATCAAAATGTTGATCTTAAAAGAGGAATATATGAATAGAATTTTGTAATGACGTATGGCTGTTGCACACAGTCATTCACAATAATGTCAAAAGAAAACGTTTATTCAAATGCAAAACTTACAACTTCAATAATAATGACAAATGCGACAAATGTCCAGATCAAATTGTCATTTGAGGACATCCAGCAGCTACAGGGGAAAAAATGGGGGAAGAAAGATGAAAAGAGAAAAATTAGGTCCCACAATATTCCCGATCAGCTTTGTATGTTACTTTCTAAAGTAACATTCGTTCAATGAAAGAAACTGTAGTTCGTAGGCTGGCCTATGAAGATTAAGCTCGTATAAGAAGGAGATTAATGAAAATAATAAGGAAAGGTAGGATATATAATCACATTAAAGCGAAACAAACTTTAAAAATTGAACAAACAAAATTAACAAAAATGAGTAATAAAAAGTTAAGATGCGCCCCTTACTATTCATCGCTAGTATAGCTCTGTATCCCATCTTTTTCAGCAGCGATGCTCAGTGAAGTGGCAACCATAATGACTGGCAAACCTAGCAAATTGATATTCCACTCGTTGATAAACTGGGCACTGTAAGTCAATGTCGCGAAAGACAATAGCATTCTGCGCGATACAAGACCGCCGAACGTCTAAGGCAATTGCGGAAGATTCGTTCAGAAAAAGTAGAACCCCCCAACGGATTTTTAGGTTGGTATGTTGCAGAGTCCGAAAACGGAAGTTCAAGGCAATCTGGCAATCTTTCATCTACAACCGCAGTACAAATATGAATTATTTCATATAAAACTTCACGTCATTTCACTGCACGGGAAGATATGAGCTCAATAAATTGACCTCGCTCCCAATGTGTGGCTTCATAGCTCAGTTGGTAGAGCATCGCACCGGTATCGGGGAGGTCACGAGTTCGAATCCCGTTGAAGCCCTGATTTTTTTTTTTTTTTTTTTTTTTTCAGGCTTCTTCTTTCCAATTGCTTAAATTGGAAAATTTACTGCGATGATCACATTTCACTTTCATCTACAACCGCAGTACAAATATGAATTATTTCATATAAAACTTCACGTCATTTCACTGCACGGGAAGATATGAGCTCAATAAATTGACCTCGCTCCCAATGTGTGGCTTCATAGCTCAGTTGGTAGAGCATCGCACCGGTATCGCGGAGGTCACGGGTTCGAATCCCGTTGAAGCCCTGATTTTTTTTTTTCAGGCTTCTTCTTTCCAATTGCTTAAATTGGAAAATTTACTGCGATGATCACATTTCACTTTCATCTACAACCGCAGTACAAATATGAATTATTTCATATAAAACTTCACGTCATTTCACTGCACGGGAAGATATGAAATCAATAAATTGACCTCACTCCCAATGTGTGGCTTCATAGCTCAGTTGGTAGAGCATCGCACCGGTATCGCGGAGGTCACGGGTTCGAATCCCGTTGAAGCCCTGATTTTTTTTTTTTTTTTTTTTCAGGCTTCTTCTTTCCAATTGCTTAAATTGGAAAATTTACTGCGATGATCACATTTCACTTTCATCTACAACCGCAGTACAAATATGAATTATTTCATATAAAACTTCACGTCATTTCACTGCACGGGAAGATATGAACTCAATAAATTGACCTCGCTCCCAATGTGTGGCTTCATAGCTCAGTTGGTAGAGCATCGCACCGGTATCGCGGAGGTCACGAGTTCGAATCCCGTTGAAGCCCTGATTTTTTTTTTTTTTTCAGGCTTCTTCTTTCCAATTGCTTAAATTGGAAAATTTACTGCGATGATCACATTTCACTTTCATACTCCATGATCGCGTAATAAAAAAGGACGCCTTTAAGTGACCACATGTCAAGTTACGTCAAGACTCAAAATTTTTCGCAATGCCGACCGCCAATAGAAACACAGAAGTGTCCTACGGTGTCTCAAGAGGCTATCAGCAAAAACAAATTTTGCGGGTAACAATCGAACAGTTGCCCGTACCAGAACGTAGTTAAATAGTCTAAGAACTCTTTTCTCTCTTTATCTTTCGTTATTCACAGTCAGTGATCTAAAGCACAAATAGCTGTTTTCTATATTATTTAGAGCAGACTATTGGAGCCAGGGTGCCTGGCAAGGGTCACTTGCCGACGACGCGAGGGTAATTGCAACATTCAGGATTAAACAGCATGTCATTTTTTCCGTTCTGTGTGGTTAAAGACAGAGTAACATTAAGCAGAATCACAAAACGCTGTTTCAGTTCATTCGAGTGACGCCTCTTAGTTTTTTATATATAAATATTTTTCCATTCGCATTTTCCCATCCGCCATCCACACCCTTCGTCTGCAGTCATCCGGTCCACATTTTACAGACACCCGGACGTTTTGCCTCACAAAACACCTCGGCAGTTCTTTCTGGTGACATGTTCAAATTGACTACTCACAAGTTGCAATTGGCAGGCTAAAGAATTCGGTTGGATAAGACGTCTTTGATAATTACTCACGTGCGTTTTGATATTAAGGAAACCTTTTATTTGAAATTATTGTTAAAACAGAAATGCTTAGTTTGACATTATCTACCACGTTACCACAGTTATTTAATAACGATATAGCTGCTTCTCAAAGCACGCCCTTGTACTACAGGAACAAGAAAATTTAAAAGGTTCTATCGCTATCTGCTGCCGTATTTTCTTCCGAAGGCCTTTGGGGAAACAACAAGCTCGAGTCACGTGCGAGAACTCTGAAGAAGTCTTTTTTTTTTTTTCGGACTATGCTTGCGATACTGACAAACTCAACAAAAATTCTTCTTCTAAAGAGAAATTTGGTACTCACTCAACAAAGTTATTGAATATAGGACGATTCCCTAAATCTGACAAGCCTTTGTCAACATCTCACTTTTCTGTTTGAGTTACGTTTCTCTCAGCCTTTCGCTCAACCAATTCTAATCTTTTTTCCCCAAATTTCCTTCTGGCCGAATCAGGTTGGTAGCAATTCTTCTTTGGGAAAACTTTTTTCCAGATCAGTCTCATGATAAAAGAATAAGCTTTCAGAGTGTGTTGTTTTGAGTCAAAATGAGCGTTGTGTTGCTAATTCATTATGCAGGAAATTGGATGTCATTTACATTTTTGACGTCTTGTCTCCCGTGAAATTCAATTGTAAGAACTCAGACTTTTCACCTGTTTAAAAGAAAGCATAGCAAAAATATCAATTAATAGTGTAAGAAATCGTTTCTCTACGCTACTCATTATTCTTTTGAAATAATGGAGTGGACTAAAATGTTAAATAGTCATAAATAGTCAAGCTCGAGAGAGTAAATTTTTGGTATCGATTGTAAATGTCCATTCTTGCGGTCGACTATTCACCATTGCCAGTCTTTGTTTATTAAGCTATTTAAGAAACCATCTCGGTGATTTTAGAGCAGTAGCATAACACGAACTAACTCGGAACAAATATGGTTTTACTTAAAGTAAGTTTCTAATTTCAATTGATTCTCAAAGTTCAAATGACTGTTCTGCCTTGCTTTACCTTTTTACAATGCTCTTCTCCATAAGTAGTTAGATACTGTTTGTATTTTACTTTTCATTTGGATACATCAGTCTGGAATTTCGAGGTATGCCGAGCAGACCAATTAAGAAATACCACTACGACATACAAAATGGGTGATTAATCAACACTATCTCAAGGACATTTCGATTTGAAACCCCCCCCATTTGTTATCGCGCGGCTTTCTTGGTTTTGCAAAATAACACGTCAGTTACCAAAAATAACCACGTCAGCTTCGATAATTGTCCTAAGATTATTAAGGAAATAAGCCAGCTATCGACTTGCGTTATGAAAAATTATGGGGTGTTGATATTGTTCACATCTCCCTTCGAAGCTTTGTCTTTGGGGAAAATGTTCTCTTTTCGGACAGTCTATAAGCGGCGAAAATCATTAGCCTGAGGCGATTTATTCACAAATTAATGAGATATCAAAGATGCGTATCCCGCCAAAGAAGGACGAATCACGCAAGTTCCTCGATATATTGTTGTACCTATATCTCTCTCGATGGAGATGTCCTTAAGATGATCGCGAGATAGCTCTGAAATCTCATCTATCCTTTTTCTAACATTACGAAAGGAGAAATGAGGTACAGACACATGGGGGCTCTGGCCCGCCTCCTTCTAATTTATGTGGAAAACAAAGCGCTTTATTCGAAAGCCTTCATTTATAGTACTTTTGCATAGTGCTGTAAATTGGATCGATCTGCACCACGTATCACACTAAAATGATACATTATTTTTGCAGTGTTTAAATACCTAAATCTAAATATGAAGGGTGGGGCAAGGGGGGGGGGGAGTTGAAATAGATCTAAAAACCTCTTCCCTTTCTAATGGCTTCAATTTTCCCTTAGAAACTGCTCTCTGGGTTTTTTTTTCCCGGAAAAAAAGTCTGATGAAAAATCTTTTTGTTTTTTTACCGTTTACAGCGTTCCTTCACCTAAGATAAACTCAGGGCATTTCTTGCCCAGGTGCATCTTTCCCGAACATCGAAGTTAGTTCCATTTCTTCCTAGTAACTCGCAAATTTTAATCCGTTGAATCCGCTACGTTTAATCAGATGTAACTGATCCTGAAGAAATCTAAAATATTATTTCGTTTTTGTCACAAATTCAATTATTTGTTTTTTCACTCACTTATTTATCATAAAATTTAAAAGTCAGCTTTAACCGCTACTATTACCAAAGCAAATAGTATTTGCTATTTTATACGTATTTTAACTGCTTGAATATTATAAAAAGGTGACGCTATCGTAAAATGTTAGTCTAAATATTGCCCACTAAAATTCAGAGAAATGCGTATCATAGTAAAGCTTAAGACTGTTTGAAGACACTTCACTGCCGCGACATTCCAACTAAATAATAGGAAATAATAGGAGGCGAAGAAACCACCATGTGAAAGTCAGACTATTTTGAATTCTAACAGCAATCGACAGCCAACCTATAGGTTAGTTACTTTGAAGCAATTTAGTTTGCAGCTAAAGCAAACTTTCCCTAATTACGTATGAAGTACTTACTCTTAATTAAAAGAAAAAAAAGCTTGAGAAGCTCTTGCATCTAGCTTAAAAAACGTTAAAGGCTACTGACTTTAGCAAATTACTCAATCATCGCAGTAACTGACATCTTACAAATGACTTATTCACCAAGCTAAAGGCTCGATTTGAACGGCCGAAATCCTCCCGACAGATCGAAAATGAGCAACTACTACTGACTAACTATTACATTAAGCAATCAAATAATGGAGTTTCAGGCTTGGTCAGTGTTGAATCTAGTTCCTCAAGCTGAGTGTTTTTCCACCTCAAACTCATTGAAAGACTGCAATTCAGCTACCCACGTATCACCAACATCACTTGGATTAACCTGTGAGCTCCTCTTTGCGGAGTTTCCATTGTTTGTAGATGGGAAAACCCTGTTCACCTTCCTTTTGAATCGCTCTCTAATCTGCAGATAGACAAGCAAAGTGAACAAATAACGGCACCGATAGACATAGAAAGTAAGGAAATGAACCACTCTCACGGTATATTCAAGTTTAAAACCTCATTATATACACCATATGTATAATTAAACTTACCTGACTGTTTCGCACACAGTGAAGAACGAAAATCAGGAAACCCTTTAACAGAAAAAAAGAATGTTTTTCAGGCCGGTTTCGTTTTGTGATTGCGACTTGGGGTACCTATGTTGAAGTTTATTTTCTTAAAGTCCCAAAGAACAACAAAGAGAATAAAATTATTTCTTGACTTGTAAGAATCTCATAGACAGTGGCATCGCTTTTTTCCTTTTCGTTTAATTTTTATCCTCTTTTGTCTGTGTCACACTTACAAATTAGTGGGCTCGTTGTCAAGCTCTTCCATTACAGGTAAGCATTTTATGGCATCAAGGGCTGATGATGTTACTACATTCTGTCTTGAATAGAGATCAGAGTAGTGTTCCACCCATCTCTCCATCTGTTGTCCCTTGTCTGTGATGGCTTCCCCTGAGGTGGATTTAAGGGAAGCTGTCTTGTTCTGGATTGGACCTATTGATGTTTTGATGCCTTCATACATCCCTCTTATGTTCCCAGTAATTGCTGCAGTCTGGATGGCTTCGCTGAGTTCGGTCCAGTAGTCGTTGGCACAGCGTCTTGCAGTGTGTTTGACTTTGTTCCTTATAGCTCGGAGAATCTGAAGATTTTTCTCGCTGGGCAATCGCTTGTATTCCGTTAGAGCGGCACGCTTTGCTTCTATGATGGGGGTCATCACAGCGGATTTAGCTTTGAACCAGTCATACGATTTCGAGGTACTTTTTCCAAAGGTGGCCAAGGCAGTGCGGTGCATAGTATCCCGTAAGGTGGTCCACTTCTCAGTTGCGGAGTCCCCTGACTGTAATGTTGCTAGATGATTCTCAAACCTCTCAGCAAATTGCTCTTTAAGATCAGGCTGGCTCAACTTAATGACATCAATACGAGGGCTCCCTTTCTTCTTGCCACGGTGGAACCTTTTCGGATGGAGCCTGACCTTGCAACACACCAAGGAGTGGTCTGTGTCACAGTCCGCGCTGTGGTAAGAGCGTGTGTGGAGGACGTTCTTAATAGCGGTTCGTCTGACAAGGATAAGGTCCAGCTGATGCCACTGCTTTGAGCGCGGGTGTCTCCAAGAGACCTTGTGCTGAGGTTTGGTCTTGAAAAAAGAGTTGGCTATGCAGAGTTTGTGATAGGTGCATAGCTCGAGCAGTCTCTGGCCATTGTCGTTCATCTTGCCTATGCCAAACTTTCCAAGGCAAGAAGGCCATGATCTTTGATCAGCTCCTACTCTGGCGTTGAAGTCGCCCAGAAGGATAAGTTGTTCTTTGTTTGGGATGTTGCTGATCGTGGCTGTGAGCTGATCATAAAACTCGTCTTTAATTTCAGGTGTAGCAGAGAGTGTTGGAGCATACACGCTGACGAGAGTTACAGGGCCTGCCGTGGTGTTCAGGCAGAGAGTGAGGAGTCGCTCTGAGCCGCTGTTGCCTGGCTTTACCATGTTCAGCAGGTTGTTCTTCACTGCAAAGCCCACCCCATGCTGACGCGGTACATTGGGGCTTTTCCCCTGCCAGAAGAAGGTGTAGTCTTTCTCCTTCAGTCTTCCAGAGTCTGCAAGTCGTGTTTCTTGTAAGGTGGCAATGTCCACATTAAGCCTCCTAAGTTCGTCGTTAAAGATGGCTGTTTTCCTGGAGTCGCTGGCGTCCTGAAGGTCTTCTGAGAGGCCCGTCAGCATTGTTCTAACGTTCCAGCAGCCTAGTTTCAGGACTGGTTTCTTTTGATGATTTTTGTTATTGCCTGGTGCAAAGTTTGCAGTCTGCCTGTTGGATATCTCCTAATCTCCATGCACCCAATGAAGAAAGCAAACCGTGGCGGGACAGCACCTTATTGACTGGGGGCTGCCCAGCTTGAGGCGGGCGGTAGCTGTCCAGTGGGATTCGAAGATCCCTCCCACCGACGAGAACGACCCCTGGCGCTTCACTCTACGCCAATCGAGCAGTAGCTTATCACCGGTAAACTGCCATTCTCCGTGTTGTGTCTACGCCATGGGCGTAGCTGGAGTGTCCTCTCCAGGTGTAGTGCGAGGTGTGTTGGTGTGTAGTGTAGGCGGATGCTAGCCTGGGCAGTGTTTTATGGAGAACAAGCTGTTGCCCATGTAACATGTTCCCCCTCTCCACGTCACTGATGGGGCCAAAGGAACAACAAGGTCGTTACAATTTGGGACCAGTGCCGTCGCAGGAGCTGCCAGCACGGGTTGAATTCAACTTCGAGCTGCCTTAGGGACTCCAACTCCGGATTTTTCCTCGAGGTTTACTCCTGAAGCCTTTTCCATGTGTGGATATAGCCGCAAGGCAGCAGAGGTTTGGGATAAGGGTTTTCCTTCCCCTAGGTAAACTGCCTTTCCAGGCTAGCGAGCTCTACCTGCCCTGTGCTGTAACCCTAGCAGGGGTGGCTGCGGGGCTGTAAACACTTGCCAAAGGTGTCACCAAGGCTATCAACAGCTTGGCCTCAAGGAAAGCTCCAGGCAGTGACGGGATCCCCCCTGACCTGATCAAACACTGCAAGACTACACTATTACAGCCTTTACATAATGTCCTATGTGCGTGCTGGAAAGAAGGGGCCGTACCACAAGACATGAGGGATGCTAAGATCGTTACCCTCTACAAAAACAAGGGAGATCGCAGTGACTGCAACAACTACAGGGGCATCTCCTTACTCAGCGTTGTGGGCAAAGTCTTTGCTCGGGTTATTTTGGTAAGACTTCAGAAACTGGCTGAACGTATCTATCCAGAGTCACAGTGCGGCTTTCGAGCAGAAAGATCAACGATAGACATGGTATTCTCCCTCCGCCAGCTTCAGGAGAAATGCAGAGAGCAGCAGATGCCTTTGTACATTGCCTTCATCGATCTGACCAAGGCGTTTGATCTTGTAAGCAGAGAGGGTCTCTCCAGAATTCTATCTAAAATTGGCTGCCCCCCTAAACTACACAGCCTGATTGAGTCCTTCCATGCCAACATGCAGGGGACTGTGCAGTTCAACGGCAGAACCTCTGAGTCATTCAACATCAACAGCGGTGTCAAACAGGGCTGCGTACTTGCCCCAACCCTTTTCGGAATCTTCTTTGCCTTCCTTCTGAAACATGCATTTGGCGCATCGAAAGAAGGGATCTACCTGCATACAAGATCAGATGGCAGGCTTTTCAATCTTGCCCGTCTCCGAGCAAAGACCAAAGTGCGTGAAGCCCTGATAAGAGACATGCTATTTGCTGACGATGCAGCAGTAGCCTGCCATACTCAGCAAGCACTTCAGTCACTCATGGACCATTTCTCTCAGGCCTGCAAAGACTTTGGGCTTACCATCAGCCTGAAAAAGACTAAAGTCCTGGAACAAGGAACAGAAACACCACCATCCGTTACCATCGACGATTACGAGCTAGAAGTGGTCCATCATTTTACGTATCTAGGCTCCACTGTCACTGACAATCTCTCCTTAGTCTTCGAGCTCGACCAGAGAATTGGAAAGGCGGCTGCCACACTTGCACGCCTCACTACACGTGTGTGGTCCAACCCCATGCTCACAGAGAAGACCAAGATGGCAGTATACAGCGCTTGTGTCATCAGTACACTGCTATACGGCAGCGAGACATGGACGATGTACGCCAGACAAGAAAAACGCCTGAACACCTTCCACATGAGAAGCCTCCGCCGCATCCTGGGAATTTCGTGGCAAGACAAAGTCCCAAACACAGAGGTCTTGTCTCGTGCGGGCCTGCCAAGCACGTCAACCTTACTCAGGCAACGTAGACTCCGCTGGCTGGGCCACGTTCATCGCATGCCAGACGGCCGCATCCCCAAAGACTTACTGTATGGTGAACTAGCCACTGGAAGTAGACGCAGAGGACGCCCACAGCTGCGATACCGAGATGCTTTGAAGCGTGACATGAAGGCTGTAGGAATTGACACAGAGACCTGGGAAAATCTCGCAGCTGATCGGTCACAATGGAGAGGAGCCGTTACAAGGCACCTCAAAACAGGAGAAGAGAAGCTGACACAAGCTGCCACAAGGAGGCGGACCCGCAGAAAACTTCGTATCAGCAATGTCCAACAAACAGCATACACGTGCAGCACTTGCGGCAGGGACCGCCATTCACGCATTGGCCTTCACAGTCATAGTCGCAGATGCTCCAGCCAAACACACAATTAGGATGCTATACCCATGGTCGACCCTGACCGATGGAGGCCTACACACTTACAAATATCCCATCAACACCCTACGATTTATAATTATAAAGTAATCTCGACACTCAATGTGGATAATCTCATGTATGAAACTATAAAATGGTAATATTTGATACTCACCTGAGTAGAGTTGAAGATAGTAAAAATGTAGGAAAAAGCTTTGTGTAGTGGCGACAGAAGACCAAATAACCACGTGATACCCAACAGGGGAATCATCACCATGCATGCTCTAATGCCAACTCTGAAGGACGAAAACTTGTTGATCAATTGATTGCACATCACCCTCACAAACATTTACAGTACCCAGAATTTCTTTACCCTAATTAATAACAACAAGCTCCTGAGGAAGTTAGACGTATTCGATTGTAAGGATTCTTAAAGATTTCACCCAATCTCTTGCAGGAACTGGAAACTTTTTTCCCTCTCTTTTTTTAAATTTAATTAAGAGCCCTTTCTCACCGTAACTGCTGACTTTGCTTGTCTCCTGTTGGCTGCATTCTGGTCATCTCCCTTATGACTCGTGTGAGTATCAAAATGTTGATCTGATAAAGGAGTAGATAAATTAAAAGCTTGTATTAAGGTATGGCTATTACACATTTCAAGTCTTATATCAGAATCACCAAATTGAATAAGCCGAGTCAGAAACTTACCGCTTCAATTGCAATCACAAATGTGACAAATATCCATATCAAATTGTTTGCTGAGGATATCCAACAACTTAAAAGGGGAAAGATAACAAAACAATAAAAAAAATTGGCAGCATTAGATCTGCAGTCAACGTAATTCGTAAGAAATTACAAAGCAAACAATACGCCCGCGTATTGTTCGGCGTATATAGCTCACGACTGGGCCCAGCGAACGATTGAGATGTCGAGTTGAACACGAGGAGATAAATTTCATATCTGCATTTCATATTTTCAAATTTCATATCTGCAAGCGAAAAACAGAAAGCTGTCCCGAGAGGATAAATGTTATGAGAAGGACTTTGAGGTAAAGTTAATAAAAATGTCAAAGCAAATTAAAAGAAACATCAAAACTTCAAGAAAAAAATTAACAATTTAAGGGAAGAAATAGAGGAGAAAAAAAGAAAAAAAACATACGCCTCGTACAATTTGTCGCTGGTGTAACTCTGTATTCCTTCTTTTCCGGCAGCGATGCACAGTGAAATGGCCACCATAACTAAGGGAAAACCTATCACGAAATTATAAAGCAATCAAGGCGACTCAATAAGATAAAAATTAAATTAGTTAAAAACAATTAAAAGCAGCATATCGTTAGTTCAACTGTATAATCAAAATACCCCATGACATGACGTGATACATGTGCATCTTGGTGTTGATGTTATAAACCTTTACAACAAACAGATAGAGATAAATTCCCTCGACCAGCATCCAACAGAAAGCGGCCATCAGAAGATACTGCATAATAACTGCTACTATGACACACGCAGTCTGCACAGAGACGTAAAGAAAAAAATATTTTGTCATTTCAATGTTTTGTTTGATCATAATATATTTAATTTAATTGAAATAATGGAAAAAACTTCCCACCTTGTTCTCTGTGGCGTTTATTCCGGAGAGAAAAAATATTTGTCCAGCTCCTAAAGCCACAGCAAGACTGACGCGTATTTGAGACAGAGGCTGACGAACATCTCTGTTAAAATCAAGATATTAGAGCAGCAACAACAACACACACACACACACACACACAAAACCAAACAAAAAAACAAAAGCAAAAAAATGAGTGAAAGCAAGAGAGAGCAGTTAGGCAGATGAACTTGGACAGTCACTGATAACGAGTGATGTCCAAAACATTGGGTACGGATTAAGTTTCTAACTAGCACCAAGGCATTCCATTTATTATTCTTTTTTTTTTTTTGGAGGGGGGGAGAGGGGGTATGAACATTACATTGGCTTTATTTATTTACCACATCTTCCAAGGTATTTAAGGATGTTCTTCCTGATAATTTGATTGCAGTACTTACGTAAGGAAAGAATATAAAGTTATTGTAGAAAGTATTCCGATGATGGAAAGGCTTAGCCCCACATACGTGATGATCTCCAGGATAGCTACGTCGTTCTCGGAAAGCTGCGTCGAAAACAAAAGCAGAAGGAGGCAATACTTAAATTAACCATGCGGACCCATTATTAGTTTGGAAACAAAGTAAAAAACAATGATAATGATAATGATAATAATAATAATAATAATATTAATAAAGCTACCTTAGTGCTACCGCTGAAGTCAACTAAGACAGCGAAATGAGTCAAATGATTGCAACTGCAAACCGTTTCTTCTGAATTGCTCTTCGAATGATCCACATTACAACCTTCCTCTGAAAACCCATCTGGACTAAAAACAAAGGAATATTACAATATAAGAAATAACAATAACGATTTTCTTTCTCAGAGGGCACCGTAACAAATCCTGCAATCTGATTGGTTGTTAGTTCGGATTTCCAATCTCTGCCCACGGCCACGGTGACGATTACACGGATTACCGAGTACGTCATTACCTTCCATGCCATTATTCGTACATATATTTCATTTTGCCGACTGGGCAATATTTTTACACAAAAGAGCCATAAGTCTTTTACCGCTGACCTCGCAAATGAGGGTTTGACTGGTAATCTCCAGTTTCTACACTCAACTTTGGACTAAACCCAAAAATGATGGAGTTCCAAAGCATATTTAACAACATCTTTGTTTTTACCTATTTTTGAAACCACTCCAAAACATGCAGTGTTGTTCTTCTTTAACGACCTGAAAATACAGTTTACACGTATTTCTATTAAATCGATCCAACATGACACAGATGGAACGCGCTCATCTTTCTGTATTTTTGCTGTTACCTGAAGGTTTCTGAACTTCAAGATGGCATCTCGTCGTAATTTTTCAGGTTTGGGATTCATCGCTGCCGTCATTATTCTGGTGTTAACATACCTGCAGAGAAAATGTTTTCCTATGCCATCAAGTTTTGCAAAGCATCACACTGCATTTATATGTAAATGCATGATGCAGAAGCACACTTAATCATTTTTATCTTCGATGTAAAACGGTGATAATGAAAACTAACTTTTTTGTGTGACTTTGAGAGTTTATTGTGTGGTAGAGAAAACTTAATAAAATTAGTAAAATTTCTTCAAATGAGCTTCAAAATGGACTTTAGTCATGGCCTTCTTTTTTCATTGTTAAAGTTCTTATCATACCACTTAATAGGCTTCTCCTTATTTTGATTGGTTAAATTTGGTATGGCATGCCATATAATTCAATACATGCACGCTAAGCACGAACCAAGTCGCAACTATTTCATCGTTTAACGTCACCTAGAAGTGTTAGTTTCTTTCCCAGTGGATTGATTTCTCAGCAGTAATTCATGAAGATCCTTGTACAAACACCCCACAATCACTGACCCTATGAAGAAAACAACCAGAGTGTGGAAAAAAAGTTCTTCTAACGCCAAACGATGGGGTTAGCCTCAGTATAAACATGTTCGAAATGGTGATCGATCAAGTTCCCCTCTCTTTCTTTCACTAAAGAACTTATTAAGTTATAATACAGTATGGGCCATAATTTGTTTGACCCATTTATTTTGACATTTGATAACCCAACTGGCTAAACTACCTCATTGTTCCTTTATCATTCTGAATAAACTATTTGAACCCAAGACTCCACTGGAATAGATCAACTAAAATGCTTTCGTTGTTTTTTACTTTCCTATGACGTCAGTGAAAACACAGAAATGTTGTGCGTGCTAATTATCATTAATTCAAGCAATTGACCCTACATTCTACTTGTTAAAGGGCGAAATCATCTACTTTGAATTTTGGGAGAACGTTCAACTAAGGTTTATATATCACGAGATGGGCGTGAGTGATTGGCAAACAGTCCAGACTAAACTTGACCATTCTCCCAGCTTCCTGATAGGGTCATCACGTCGGTTTAACATCTTTTGCTTTTATAATATAAACGTCAATTTTCTATGGGTTTACCTGAGCAATAAACGAAAGGTTTTTTGACCATTCGGGGTGCACATATTTTCTCAGCTGTTTTGAGATGTTTAATGATTGACAAATAGTACACTGATACGCAAAACCATCTGAGTTCTAAATAATAGAGTAAATATTAAAGAGAAAAAATGCAATTCTATGATTTAGAGCTTAAAATGTGGTTAACGCAAACCTTTTTCAGCAAAATCATCCGAGGATATATTAATGCTGACTTCCCATTCTTCCCCCTTGAGGAAGAAGTCAGTTGCATCATGGCGGTAGCCAATTTGAATACCCAAAACTGTCAGAAGAACGCGAAGATGTTAGATGATGATTGGAATTCAAAGAGATGATTGTGGCATATGCAGATCCTCTTCTTGAAGGTCTACACACAGTTCTACGCTATGATTTTTCAAACGCCATTCGGGTTTATTTGAAATATATTATTGTACTAAGATCGTACTCACAAACTCAAAAGAGGAAATTGAAGCAAAATTTTATCAAAACGAAAATCACTTCTCGTCAACTGTGCTTCACCCTTCTTCGTGCACCTAATTGCATCAAGCCAGACGAATTTTATGTGCCTTCGACTACTTCCATGAGCCTTTCAAGAATTCACTTGTATCACTTAATATCTAAGGCCAGGCGGCAGAAAGACCATTCGGGTAGACAATTGGACGGTAGGTCAGTTACCAATAAAAAAATATTAACTCACCCATTGTTTGGCTTGTGATCGCTGTAGAAGGATTCGTTCCATTTAGATGGTATTTACCATAGTTAAGGGCAAATTCCTCGAAGGCGACTGCCACCTTAAAGATGGATTCTCTTCTTGTTTCTTCTCCTCCATCATTAAGTTGGCCTTTAATGGGTGTTGTGATGTTCATAAAATTATCGATAAAGTCTTCAAATACACGCATAGCCTCCTTAAAGGACCAAAAAGTTAACTTTAATCGTGTCGAACGTTATCACAATGAGAAAACAAAAGCGCACATCATAAGACTTGAACTGATTGGATATTGTATGATTTAAAAAGGAGCGTTTTAACAGAACATCATTTAAGCAAATGAGCCACTCATCTTTTGAGGAGGTATACTTTCCTATATTAAATTCTCTTGATGCCAGTAAAAATACTGTATTGTCATGCTTTTGTCCCTGTTTAAAACGCTTGTGCAGCTTACGAACTGCAGCGTTGCACAAGTAACTCCTTTTAATTACCGCACATTTCACATCTCCAAGTAATCTTAATCTTGTTATAAGGAGATATAAGTGCATTCATACCTTCAAAGAGTTATTTCTCCTGCTATCTATTTCACCAAGTTTAGAAACAGAACCATTTGCCTGTGGTAAAGAAAGACAAAAGCGTTGAAGAATGGCAGAAATTATGAAAATTATTGTTACAAAAGAAATAAAAGGAGAACCTAGGAAACATACCAAATTCTTAAGTACTTCTAACGTAGATGTCCAAATTGACGATGGCGGAGACGACGATGCTGCTTCCTGTAATGATAAAGATGCTGATGATTTTGTTGATATTGATTCTGATTCTGCTGTTGTTGTTGCTTCTGCTCCTGAGGACGATGACGATATTGAAGAGGATGGCAATGGTGATGGTGAGAGTAATGATAATGGTGATGACGACGATGACTGCAAGTGATCTGTATGTTGAAGTAAAAGCTAGATATCAAAACAACAATGAACTAAAATTGAAAAGCAATGATAGAGCGTAAAGAATTTGGAATATGAACAATGAAGAAAGAGCTCACCAAGTTTAGAAACAGAACCATTTGCCTGTGGTAAAGAAAGACAAAAGCGTTGAAGAATGGCAGAAACTATGAAAATTATTGTTACAAAAGAAAAAAAAGGAGAAACTACGAAACATACCAAATTCTTAAGTATTTCCAACGTAGATGTCCAAATTGACGATGGCAGAGACGATGATGCTGCTGCCTGTAATGATGAAGATGCTGATGATTTTGTTGATATTGATTCTGATTCTGCTGTTGTTGTTGCTTCTGCTCCTGATGACGATGGCGATATTGAAGAGGATGGCAATGGTGATGGTGAGAGTAATGATAATGGTGATGACGACGATGACTGCAAGTGATCTGTATGTTGAAGTAAAAGCTAGATGTCAGAAAAAAACATTTAACTAAAATTGAAAAGCAATGATAGAACGCAAGGAATTTGGAATATGAACAGTGAAGAAAGAGCTATTCTATTTTAAGACTCATTGACATTCAATACGTTAAGTTTACTCACCCCAAGTATGAGATTTATCTTTTCGCTGCACTGTTGAAATTTGAGTTGAGAAACCTTGAGTCGCCGTTGACGGAGTAGATGAAATTAAATCTGACCTGTATGAATCGGAAGAGCTGCAGAAGCCCCTTAAACATTTTGTGCATGTGCAGCGTTTATCTCCGCCATTGTTGGTAGAAAAGATTCCCTGCGTGAGAGGATATGAGTCCAAAGACGACATGAGACTTCCACAATAGTCACCATTCCCAGAGCATGAAACCCAACCTTGAGGGCTGGTCGGCCAAGTTCTAGAGATATGACATGTGACAGCGTCACAGGTCTGTGTACAATCAATCGCGTTACAATGCATATTGCACATTTCTAATTTATTTTTGCATTGCTGTTTTCTGCATTGTCCCCCTCCGCAGTTCAGGTTGCATGTTTTAGCGTTGCAAGTTTGTTCACAATCCCCTCCGCTACATTCCAAGTACATTTCACAAAAATCTGTTTCATCATGACACTCCTGTTTCTTACATTGACCCCTGCTGCAGTTCAGCTTGCATGTTTTAGCTTTGCAAGTTTGTTCACAATCCCCTCCGCTACATTCTAGATTCATTTCACAGACGACTCCTTTGTCATCGCACTTCTGAAATTTACATTTTCCCCCGCTGCAGTTTAGTTTGCACGTTTTAGCTTTGCAAGTTTGTTCACAATCCCCTCCGCTACATTCTAGATTCATTTCACAGACGTCTACTTTGTCATCGCACTTCTGAAATTTACATTTTCCCCCGCTGCAGTTTAGTTTGCATGTTTTAGCTTTGCAAGTTTGTTCACAATCCCCTCCGCCACAATTCAGAACCATTTCACACTCTTTTGCGAGACTTTTGCACGTTTGTTTGCATCCTATTCCCAGGCAAGTACAAGAATTAGCGTTGCTATGAAGCAGATGGCAAGAATAATCGTCTTTAGTACAATACAAGTCAAACACATCGTTGTTGCAAACGTTACCGTGCACCCAAAAGCCTGGAAAAAAGAAAGTAATCACAAGAATAAATAGAGAATAATACATGGGTGCGCAGAGATATGGAATTTCTCTTCGAGTGATGTCGAGTTGAGCACGTGTAAGTAGCTGATTGGCCGTATCAACACACGTAAAAAAAAACCATATTTTTTCGCGTGTGTTCTTACAGCTTTTCTCAGGGCCGGAAATCTTTTTTATAACACTGCAGTTTATGTGATAAATTTAGACAATTATATAATATATAATAGACAATAGTTCACTGAGCCCTCTCACTCCCCCGCCAAACGAAAAAAGAAAAGGAAAAAAAAGCAGATTCATGAAATTGTTGAATAAATCTAGCGTAGAACTTTCATAATATCTATACTATTTTAGTATGATTTGAATAAATATATATCATTCATAGCAATTAACCTTCTATTTGCAGCAATTATTCTGCCATCCTGAAGCTGTTAGGCGTCACTGACTGATTTGCAAATTAAAAAATGTATATATTTATCTACTTGTTATTGTTTTTTTTTTGTAATAATTTTTGCAAGGGTAGAGCGTTACTTCGGGCCATTTTGCAGGTTGCCCTGGTATGATTACAGATTGACGCCGTGTTTCCATAACTACGCGTAAAGCCTTAGAATCGAGAGAATGATATGTTATTTCTGAGTAGTAAGAATATTTCCGCTCAATGGCGCTGAGTTGCAATTGTTAACTTTTGTTTATTCAACTTAATGCAAGATGAAAATGAATGAATAACTGAAATAAAAAAAAGATTTATAAACATTGAAAAGGAAGTATAGAAAACTGCCTTTCCCTTGAACAAGAGGACTTGAAATGGTGTTATTAAGCTAGTAGGCTCAGTAATTTGTTAGAGATGAAGAGACAGCTGATTGTCAAATACATCTTTTGTCATTCCTGAATTCGCATATCCTCATTTGCATTTTTGCGCAAAAATTATTTATTTTCATGATGGACCCCTGAGTCAAATCAGACTTAAAGCTTGTGGCACAGGAATACATTGTAAAATTAGTTCCTTTAAATATTTTCTTGAAATAAATTAGTCTTGGCTTCCTTATGGATGTTGGTTTGATTAGCTGGGATGAAGAGCAAACTTTTCTAAAACCATTCTAGCATTCTTTGGTGGTCTCACCCAACGCTTTTCGGAGAGCCATAAGAGCGCCTCCTCTAGGTATACTTGTGATAAATATTAAACAAAAAATCTCTTTTGACAAAAACTTTGATACTCACTCAGGAGAGCACTTGATAACAGGAGTGTTCCCCATATCTGGCAACTTCTATTCATCATCATTTTTTTTTTTTCGTTGTGTAAGTTTAGCATCTGTCAGCTGAACTAAACACAGCCTTTTGGCAAATTTTCTGTGGCTCAGGATCGGTTGATATTTTCTTTCTCAGTGAGGAAGGCTTGTGAGAATTCTCTCTTCGGAGATATTTGAAAGATCAGTCTTATGATGTTGTTTTGACCAGAACCAGCTGCCTAATGTAAGCATAAGCGGGAAATTGAATGTCATGCAAATCATTGACGTCAGATCTTTCTGCTTAAATTCAGTGATATTTCCCCTTTTTGCATCCGTTTGAAATTTAGGTAAAACAAATACGATTAATATAAAATTATCATTTTAACAAACTTTCTCATTAGAATATTTAGAACTCTCTCCATAAATGTTAAATTCATGTGAGTATTCATGTTAATCGCAAATAATTAATGGCCATTGCCACCCTTTGCTTATTTCGTCACTTAACAACGATAACAGAAGGGCTTTTTAGAGCTCTTACATCACAGAAGTCGCTTCGGGATAATTACTGCTCGGCAAGTCTACC
Organism: Pocillopora damicornis; assembly: GCF_964200805.1. NCBI lineage: Eukaryota > Metazoa > Cnidaria > Anthozoa > Scleractinia > Pocilloporidae > Pocillopora > Pocillopora damicornis. Next base: position 7,572,452 of record NC_142670.1, read on the forward strand.
ATAGGAGAGTGCTTTACCTTTTATTGATATTAGTGCCCGTATGCTGCAGAGATGAAGATCCCGCCTGTTTACGCAATGCACCACAAATCTTCTTTATCAATTATACACAAAACTTTTTTGGTCTATCAAAATTTAGGCATAGTAGTTCAAATTGCTTTATTAGGTACGTGGGTTTTTTATCTTCACTGCATTAATGTTTCATCATCCAACTCACAATGACGAAGCATTCACGCTATACTACGTGGAGTCGCATAAAATTGTAGACAGTAATAATTTATTATGTTTAAAAACGCAAGCAATAGTTCAAGAGTTTTCTGATTGTCTGCTTTCTCCAATCGCTTTGACGAAGGGCTAACGCTCGAAACGTCAGCTTTTTTTACTCTTTACGGTGACCAATATACGTTTTCAACCCAGTTGTTAACAATAAATTACCTGCTCCTCAAAAAGTGACCGGTTCATAACTAACAGCTAATTATGTATGTTTTTTAATGAACCACCTATTTCAGACTACCCCTGGGATTTCCAAAAGAAAAAAAAGAGGAAAAATCTGGAAAGAACAGAAAAGAAAATATGAGGCGATAAAATTAACATAAGGCAGGTGCAGTTTGAACAATTTTTGGAAACTATGATCTTTATCGTGAATTCGAACAGCTCTTTCGACGTTCCCAACGTTTTCTTTTTTTGTATGTAAGTGCAATTTTGCCTTTGTAATGAATGCGATCACTTTTATCAAAACCTTCGACACCGATGATATTTTTTTCACCTCTCATTCATAATTAAACACATTTTTTTTGTGTAAACACGTATCTTTAAAAAAATTATCTGCATTTAATGGCCATAGCTATTGCAGACACGTAACTCGTTTTATTTGCGTTATTCTAAGGCATGCAGATTAAGTTTTGAATTTGGGGAAAAAAATGGAGTTTTTTAAGTCTGACCAAAAATTAAAACTTGTGCTCCAACTTGACCACGTTGCATCTGTTTTATGATCAAGAAAGCTGTTTTAACTGGTCGGAGCGTCCGTTATTTGTTATTTCAAATATTTGCCATCTTTTAGCAAGCTATGTCTTTTTCTATGTTTCAGTAGCCTGATAAAAGTGCAAAGACGAATGAAAAACCCGTGACGCAGCTGAAATGGATTTTTAAGAGTCTCCCAGGTAACCCTCTCCCTTGATTTAGCTATTTCTGAGAAATACGAGCGAATCTTAAACTTTTCATTCTTGTTTACATATTCCCGCCTAAACAAAGCTGTCAGCTATTAATGAAAAATAAAAATGTTTCAGGCGACCATCAATGGCCATGGTAAATGGGTGGATCATTGCGGCGTGTAACCTTAATCTGTGGGTATGACCTATATATCTAGATCTTATTCCCTAAACACTCTTTTGTTTTGGTTTACGTTTACGTGTGTGATTTTTCAGTTCAATTTCATTGTAAGACTGCAGTTCAACTGCCTTCACATAGCAAAATCACTCATGTTAACATGTGAGTTCTTCTTTGTGGAGTTTCCATTGGTTGCAGATGGGAAAACAGTGCTAACTTTTCTCTTGAATCGTTCTCTTATCTGCAGATAGACAAGGGAAGTAACAAAAAAAGGCACTCAAATTCATGCAAGATTTTGAAACTCCTGCTCTACACAATCTTTTTTCCGTATAAAACTTACCTGGCTGTTTCTTACACAGTGCAGGGCAAAAATCAGAAAACCCTTAAAAAGAAAGACAGGTTTTCAAGATAAGTCTTTTTTTTTATAATCGATTCTTCCAATATCTCAGAGGTAAATGAAGTAAATAAGGATAACATAAAGGCGGAAACAATTTTTTTTATCCTTTTTTTCTTTATTTTTAGTTTTATCCTATTATGTATTTTAATAATTATTGTAGCAAAGGTCATCTGAACATACTGAAATAGTCTGATTGTATATCATCTCAGGACACTTTGTATGGATATTTTTATTAATGAAATCACGTACCTGAGTAGAATTAAGGATGGTAAAAACGTAGTTGAAAGCTTTGTGTAATGGTGTCAGAAGACCAAATAACCATGTGACACCCAGCAAGGGAATCATAACCACGCATGCTCTAATGCCAAGTCTAAGGACGACAACAGTCTAAGATATGGGATTCTTAAAAGATCAATTGCAAATATCGTTAAAAGGATGATTTAGAAATTTGATATGATTTCGTTAAAATCTCCGGCAGAAGCCGTCTTCTTTTTTTTTTTTTTTACGTAATTTGGAAGATCCATCATACCGTATTTGCAGAATCTGCTTGTCTCCTGTTGGCTGCATTTTGGCCATCTCCCTTTTGACTCGAGCGAGTATCAAAATGTTGATCTTAGAGAGGAAGATATGAATAGAATTTTGTAATGAAGTATGGCTGTTGTACACAGTCATTCACAATAATGTCAAAAGAAAACATTTATTCAAATGCAAAACTTACAACTTCAATAATAATGAAAAATGCGACAAATGTCCAGATCAAATTGTCATTTGAGGACATCCAGCAGCTAAAGGGGAAAAAATGGGGGAAGAAAGATGAAAAGAGAAAAATTAGGTCCCACAATATTCCTGCTTTGTATGTTACTTTCTAAAGTAACATTCGTTCAATGAAAGAAACTGTAGTTCGTAGGCTAGCCTATGAAGATTAAGATTAAGAAGGAGATTAATGAAAATAATAAGGATAGGTAGGATATATAATCACATTAGAGCGAAACAAACTTTAAAAATTGAACAAACAAAATTAACAAAAATGAGTAATAAAAAGTTAAGATGCGCCCTTACTATTCATCGCTAGTATAGCTCTGTATCCCATCTTTTTCAGCAGCGATGCTCAGTGAAGTGGCAACCATAATGACTGGCAAACCTATCAAGAAATTTAAGAGTTAATAAGCTTGATATAATTAGGTAACAAAATAATCCCTAACAATGTTTGATAGATTCAACCGAAAAATCAAAATACCCCATGAAATGACATGATACATGTGCATATTGGTGTTGATGTTGTAAACTTTCACAACAAACAGGTAGAGGTAGATTCCCTCGACGAGCATCCAACAGAAGGCGGCCATCAGGAAATATTGCATTAGAGCTGCCACTGTGACACAAATAGCCTTCAAAAGAAAGGGGGAAATACCTTTTTTCACATTTCATTCAAGGAGGATGTCTTCGAATAAAAACCACGTATGGTAGAGAGCCACCCACCGTTTTTTCTGTAGCTTTTATTCCAGCAAGAAAGATTATTTGTCCAGCTCCAAGGGACACAGAAAGACTTAGTCGTATTTGAGACAGAGGTTGTCGAATATCTCTGGTGAAAATTAAACACGTATTGATGTTAATATGTATATAAATAAAAGTATGATAAATCTATAGAAAATTTATAAAAAAATAATAAATAATAATAATAATAATAAAATAATAATAAAAATAAAATAATAAAATCATATCATAAAATAAAATAAAATAATAATAAAATAATAATAAAAATGATAAATTTATAGAAACGCAAAGGAAGAGCGAGGCCAAACAAATCAAGTAACCATTAAAGGTAGGAACAACATACAAACAAACAAGCACTGAAAACCAAACGTGATATGAATAGCGACTCATAAATTTTACAACATAGTGAGTGTATGGAAATTGTAAAAAACATTGCCCATAAATTATTGTTATGTTTATTTCGAACTTTTTTTGAAGCGACTGAAAATATATGATGGTTGACAGCCTCTTGTAGTGGGTGTTGCTCACCATTTGTTGAACGCCGGTATTATTTAACATCGTTAGTTCTGTTAGAAAATACACCACTGATTACTTAGAAATAGCACTCACCTGAGGAAAAAGTATAAAGTTATTGTGGAAAGAATTCCTATGATGGAAAGACATAATCCCACGTATGTGATGATCTCCAGAATAGTGACGTCCTTGGATGAGAGCTATGGCAAAGTTGAAATGAACAATGGATTAATTGACCCAACACACTTATCACGAAGAAGAAAATTACAACAAGAGTAAAAAAATACCTCTGGGCCACCGCTGAAGTCAACTAAGACAGCAAAATGAGTCAGATGATTGCATTTGCAAACTGTGTCTTCTGAGTTGCTCTTTATTGGATCTACATAACAACCATCTCCTGAAAACCCGTCTGGACTGAAAAAAAGAGTTTATTTTTTTGAATAACAATTCGGAGTTTCGAACATCATTCAGAGTGCTGACTCCCTTCGAATTGGCATTTAATGACTAAAAGTTATGAGTATGTGATTATTGTTACTTGCATATTTTTTTCCCAGTTACTGATAACTTAAAGGTAAGAATTCACCTTTGGTTGTCCAAAACATTTGTTATTGTTACTGAAAATGTCTTCTGAAATTTAGGGCTACTTACGCTCCGAATAACCGTTCAACTGATACTTTTCAATTTTCTGCTGAAATTTGGACCCAAATAGCAGATGATTTTTTAACAAAAATAGATAGTGGCTACTTTTTACCTCTTGCTGAGGCCACTCCAAAACATGCAATGCTTCTCTCCTTCATCGACCTAAAAGAGATCTTATTTACTTTTGAACTAACCCAACGCAACGAAGATGAACTTAGTCAAACATTCAGTGTTCATTATGTTACCTTCAAGTTTTTGAACTTCAAGATGACATCCTGTTGTAATTTTTCGGGCGCGGGATCCAAAGCTACAGTCACTATCCTGGTATTCACATACCTGTAAAGAAAATCGTGTCCTAACAATCTCTAAGATAATTTATTCACTATGCGCTTATTGAATTGTGGATTCTCTTCGGAAAATGACGCATTGCATGATCATGTAACAGTTTGAACTTATTTTAGCTGTAAATGTCACCTTGAATTGCCATTTTCTTTTTCGATGTCTTGATTTATTTGAAGTAATTCGTGGAGTTCTCTGTAGACTCACCCTATTACGACTGATCCTAATAAACAAATGATCAAGCAAACAAACATTTCAAAGTTTATAGCGGGCGTAATTCAAATTAAAAAACTCTGGAAACAAAAAACAAAAATACAAAAAAAATTACCCAAGTAAATTACTCATTTTTAGAAGTATTAAGATTATGAAATACAAAATAAAGAAACAGAAGGATGTACTTTAAAGATGAAACAAACCATTCTCCGCAAAGTTTGCAGAGGAAATATTAATGGTGGCTTGCAATTCGTTCTCCTCGAGAGAGAAGTCGGTCGTATTCTGGCGGTAACCTTTCTGAATACTTAAAACTGTCGGAAGAAAGTAAACAGTAGTTGGCAATTAATAGGATTTAGGAAATTGCAGAAACATGATACAAGTGGTTACGTTTATCAAGAAACTTGAATTTGTACATAATTCACTGTGTACTAGTAACTAATCACCTATTCACGCCAGTAAAACATGTCTCAGTTCAACCGGGTAACTAAATGAAAATCAGAAGTAGAGAACTGAAAAAACAAATTTTCCAAAGGATTCAAGTGGTCGCTAACTTATAACCGTTTTAACAAAACAGCTTTAACCCTTTAACTCCCCAGAAGTGATTCTCCCTATAATATCTATGCACTATTTAGCAAACAAGTAATGAGAATATTTGCACTTATCAGGTAGAAGCTGCTATCTTGATCTACCACCAAGTTCTTATAAATAATTTACAAGGAAATGTGTAGCAGCTGGAGGGGAGAATTAACCATCAGATCTTGGGGGTTAAAGGGTTAAAACGTGTTTAAACTTTCGTGTAAATGGGGTATTACACGCCATTCTGCTTTTCGATTATAGAAAACATACCGCGCCACAGAAGGTAATCAAATATGTGTAGGATCAATCATTTTTAACTCGTGAATTGCGCGCATGCGCAAGAGTGAGTTATAGATACGATGTGGGGAATGCCATTCGCTCGCTCGATTGGCCGATTCCTGTAAACTTTTTTTAGATTTTAGGCTTTTGAGTGCATTTGATAGTTTTTGGCGAGCAATAAACAGACGAAATGGCGACCTTTGTTGCTAAGAATAGTGGTGGGGTGAAAAAGAAGCCAATGATAATTTTAAAAAAGTTTTTTTTTTTCGTTTTAGTTTCAACAAGCAGCGCCAGCGACTGGCAGGCATGCAAGGATTCACACTGAAATAACAGAACAACCTTCGTTTTTCATAGAATTGTAATTTACAATCCTTGAACTTGAAAACAATCCGAAGATTCATTGAAAATATCACTTACTGCGAAGCGTTCGGAGTTACAGATGTAAGAGTACAGATGTTCAAAAGCTTTTTCTGTTATGGCGTGAGATTGAGGACAAAATTGATCATTACGTTTCGTTGCGTGTGTTTTTCCTGTGTGAAGCAACAAAAGATGCCGGCGACTGACGAAATAACAAGTTAACACGAAAATCAAATAACACCTAAACAAACAATTTTAGTTACCGATTTTCAGTGAATTTTTAAAGAACAATTTTCTTTTAAGTTTCAAGACAATTTGAAGATTCAACATACATACAACGTACCAAAATGCGAAAGTTACACACCACAAAATTGATAAATAGGCCTGAAATGAAATTCTATCTTGTTATTGATTATACGTTGCCTAGCACGTGACTTAAATCTACCCAGGAGGAGATCCAAAATGACGGTGGCAGGCTTGGCTTAGTTATATCACTCAAAACTCGTTCCTGTTTGTCTCATTTGATAAAGAGGGAATCGTTAATGTTTTCATTAAGACAGCATTGCCTTGATTTTCTAATATTTACAACGAAAGACAATAAATTTCACTTTTCACCCACATTTACTTCCAACCTTTTCTTTTGAACCAGAAACAAAAATGATAGACGTTTAAAACACATGACATCATCCACCTTGTCAAATGTAATAGCATGATCATTTCAATTGTAATGCCTTCTTGTCCCAAAGTTACTTTGTTTCTTTGCTACATTAGCGAACACTGTACTACTGCTCGTACTCTAGATATGACAATCAACCACAAAATTCCCTAAACCAGATAACATTAAACATAGTCTAAAAAATCATGTGTCAATTCACGAGTTTGCTCACAGAGCACTTTGATTAATTTCTCTAAATATTCAAATTTCGGATATTGAAACGAAATGTTAAGCAGGAGATTTTCACTATTTGCAAATTAGACTTCTAACCTCATTCCTATTCAGACGCATTAATTTGACCCAAGGAGCAGTGAGACCATTCAATTAGAGAAAAGCTTGATAGATCAGTAATTGATTGACAAATAATCATGAATTAAAGTGAGGTTGTATTTCAACTTACCCATTTTCTGGCGCACGATCGTTTTTGAAGGCTCTGTTCCACTCAGATGGTATTTACCATAATTAAGAGCAAATTCCTCGAAGGCGACTGCCACTCTAAAAACGGATTCTGTTACCACTTTAACCTCTCCTACACCAAGTTCTCCTTTATGAGATTTTGAGAAGTTAATATACCGATCGGTGAAGTCTTCCAACAAACTTATTACCTCCTGTAATTGCAAATGAAATACTCTTCATCAATGTTACAGAAAATCAGGTGTCTTACAATCCAATAGCATCAACAATGTACAACTGATAGAGAAGGGAAAAGTTGGTCAGAAATTACTTCCCCCACTAGTTCTCGCTTTGTAAAATAATGCTTATTGAACAGAAAGAATTTGTGGATTTTTTATCACCATTAGTAACCTGGGTCAGCGTCAGAGGTCAGTGGACTCGGGCGAAAATCGGTTGTATCAGGCTGTTGTTTCGCCGCTCAACTTAATCTCCTCACGTTTTTTTCTATAGCTTGCCTCACGTTTTCAGTGCTCATCTACGGAAATTAATACCTTGAACAAGCTTAACCCTCATTGAGAGAGCTGTCGTTTCACAGGTCCCTGCGTCTTTTTCATGGTGTTTCTAAACCTAATCCTCTGACTTGAATTCCTTTGAATATCTATTTCTGCGTTTAAACGATTAATGTCAATTATCAAGAATAGCATTGAAATTTAAGATCAAAATTAGAAGATACATAAGTCATTAGTTAATTCAGATACCTGCATGGAGCTGTTTCTGCTGATTTCTATTCTACTAAATTCAGAAACAGATGCGTTTACCTAGGATGAAAAAAGTTATCAAAGTTGACGGACGAACACAGAGTCGAAACTTGCGAACAAAAAGATATCATCAACTATCTCGTAAGCAACCACTCTCAGAAATTGGAAAAAGAGTTCGTTAACAGAACTCTCCGCCTACGGAAAATTTTTGCTATAAGCGGAAACAAAAGAAGAGTAGGGGATGCCCGCTGACGGGTGAGTGTTAATATTAGACAAACGGGCAGCATGCTCTCTCACAGGCAAATGAATATTTCATCAAACGGATCCTTTCTATTCTGTTGCTCTGTAAAGGGTCATATTTTCGTTGAAAAATATTTTATCGCCAAGAGTCCATTAGTATGCATCGCTTGTCCGATGAAGAGAGAATGAAAACAAAGAAAAAATTCAATTTCCACTTTAAAAAGTGTCCGCGTCCGCTTACGAGAGAATGTCCGCTTACAAGAAAGAGAGAATACAGAATCTAACTGGGAAGCATAAACGGGAATAGAAGAAACAATTTAGAGAGCTGTCCGCTTACGAGAGTGTTCGTTAGCGGAGAGTTTACAGTTAAAATAACTTTCAATACGTACCAGTTTCTCAATGCTTTCCAACGGCGATAACGGAGTTGTCCGAGGTGGAAATAATAATAATAATAATAAGTCTTTATTAAGCACTCTAAACAACAAACGTGTTTAGTTACAATGACATGAAATCAGCAAGTATAAAACTAATAAACTAACTAAATTACTAACTGAATAACTAATAAGAGAACAAACATCTGTAGAATAAGACTGATAAAGAGAAGATGAAGATGATCGAGCGGCAGTCCATAGAATTTACAAACACGTAAGATGTACAGACGACTACTGGCTTTCGATATAATATTATCAAAATGTAAATCCCAGTTACACGGATCAGATTGAAAAGTTACACCCAACAACTTCAGACATGGTTTACGCTCTATATAAACCAGAGGAGCAGGTAAGGCCTTAGTGGATTTGCCTCTAAGAAGCATCTCCCACGTTTTCTTGAAGTTTAGTTGCATACGATTAGCAGATGTCCATGCGACGATCGATCGGACCTCCTCAGCTGCTAAATTGCCGTTATTAGCCAGCGATTTTACTGGAATACTTAATGTTAAATCATCAGCATATTTCACAAGTAAATTCTGATTTGGTAGAATGGCCTTAATATCATTGACCATAATAGAAAATAGTATAGGGCCTAAAACTGTCCCCTGAGGGACACCTCTATTGATATTTACATAGTCCGTGACAATGGCATCAACAACAACTCTTTGTTTCCTGTTCTGTAAAAAACTAATAATCCAATTGGTCACGTATGGATTTATATCAAGTGTTTTCAACTTAGAGCAGAGGATATCATGAGGGACCGAATCAAAAGCTTTGCTGAAATCAAAAGAGAAGATTCTAACACAATCAAAACCCGACTCAAGCCATTTCAGCCAAGCATATTGACACTTAATTGACGATGACGAAATCGACGGTGGTAACGAAAACGATAATGATGACGATAACGACGATGGTGATGGTACCAATACTAAAAATGATTTCGGTGATGATGATAGCAAAGGAGCTGTATATGAAAGTAAAAAGTCATGGTCAAAATTAATTCAGACAATCTCAAATTATGCTTCAATCAACTACTAGGAGTTTGGAACACGAGAAATCTAAGTGGGATATTTCATGTAGGGGTCTTAACAATTTTTGGTGGAGCAAAAAATTCTGACATTGTTCTCATTATATTTATTTGTACAAGTATTATAATTCTGAATGAAAGTGATCCTCGCAGTAACGTGCACTACTTAGGCAGTAGTGAAAATAAGGCCTGAAAAAATTTAGGCCTGTACGGGAATTGAACCCATGACCTCTCCGATACCGGTGCAGCGCTCTACCAACTGAGCTAACAAGCCAACTGGGAGCTGGTCATGTTGGTTCTGAATAAACCTGTGAAGTGATGAATAAACGGTTAAGAATAAGAATAAGGCCTGAAAAAAAATTCAACAACATCATGACTAGCTCCCAGTTGGCTTGTTAGCTCAGTTGGTAGAGCGCTGCACCGGTATCGCAGAGGTCACGGGTTCAAATCTCTGAATTTTTTTCAGGCCTTATTTTCACTACTGCCTAAGTAGTGCACATTACTGCGAGGATCACTTTCATTCATTTCTTTATCCGCAGTTCAAATATATGACTTTCATACATTCTTAACCAGTATTATAATTATTGTTATTATGGTTATTTTTATTTTTATTAATATCATCATTATTCGACCATCAGAGTCTCAAGGATTACTCAACAATATTCACGGAGCCTGAGGCGAATAACTGTTTTAGAATAATTGCTGAGCTGGTTTCAAATTCTGTTCTAAATTTGATTTTCTTTTATGACCACTCTGCTACAGTTGCTTTGATTACTCGTATGGAGATGAGCAGTTAGTATCCACTGTAATGAAACAAGTTTATCTAATTCATTATCGTCCTCGTCGTTGTCATCATTATTATTGGTGTTATTTTTATTATCATCATCATCATCATCATCATTATTATTATTATTACTGTTATCTTTTCATCATTTTCGGTCGAGGGCAGTCACTGCAAGCCTGGTAATTTTGTTTACCTTGTACTGTTGAAGTTGGAGTTGCGATAACTTGTATTGTTGTTATCGAGGCTGATTTTACGACGTTGGACGTGTATAAAATTGAAGGGCTGCAGTCACTATTGAGCCGTTTGGAGGCTATGCATCGACCACTTCTGTAACAGTTGATATCAAAGCTTCCCATGCTGCATTGCATCATAATGTGTTGATAACATGTGCCATTACCACTTCTGCAGATCTGTTTAGTTAATCTATTCCTGGGCCCATACCTTGTCATGTTACATGTGTGAGCATGACACGTCTGTTCACAAATAATCCCATTGCATTGCATAGTGCATTTATCTAATTGCCTTTTGCAATCCTGGGTACAGTTTTTTCCGTTGCATTGCATATTACAACTTTTTACCTGTGCGTTGCAACGCTGATTACATCTTTTCCCGCTGCATGCTACATTGCATCCTTTCGCTTGCCCACTGCAACCCTGATCACACCCTTCCCCATTACATCGCAAAATGCAGTCTCCTTCTCCGTTACAAAGCTGATTACACACTTCTCCATCACTGCATTGCATTTTGCAACTCTCTTTTCCTTTGCAATACTGCTTACACTCTCTCCCACTGCATTTCATATTACATCTTTTTACTTGCCCATTGTAACGCTGAGTACAATTTTCCCCGCTGCATTGCATATCGCAGTCTTCTGCGTTGCAATACTGGTTACACTCTTCCCCGCTGCAGTTCATTTTGCATCCTTTTGCTGGCTCATTGCAACGTTGAGTACGCTTTTTTCCACTGCATTGCATAATGCAATATTCTTTCCCGTTGCAAAGCTGATCGCAGTCTCCTCTGTTGCAATCCATTTTGCATCTTTCTACTTCTCCGATGCAGCGCTGAGAAGAATTGTTTCCGCTGTATTCTAGATTAAATTTTTTAGCCATACAAGTTTGCTTACCATTTTCTTGGCTACAAGTCAGATTACAAGTATAATTCCCATGTTTGCAAATCTGCTCGTTTGAACCGCCCGTCGGGGTGCATTCTCCTGTACACGGGTCGTTACTTCCGTCGCATTCCTGATGACCCAACGCTAAGCCTGACAAATAATCATGATGGTGAAAATAATAAAGTTGACTCACAAATTTTACTGAATCAATTAACAGCTATGCACAACCCTTAGATTAATTCCACATCGAATACCCTTCGACACTTCCATAAAACAACATAATAGAAATATCTACCTTATTGGTGTCTAAATTCGTAGGTCTTTAATATCGCGTTTTGGGCGATTGTAAAAAAAAAAATCGCCAAATCAAAGACCGGCGAATGAAAATCAAAGCGAAATTTAGATACGCGAAATAAGCTCTCTCGAGAAAATTCAAGTTGCTGACTAAAAGAATAAATTCGTAACACCAAAACATATAAAGGATATGTACGCATCGACAAATACTAAAATTATTAACCGGTAACTTCTATTTTGTATCTTTTGCTCTGAAATGACGTTAACTTGCAAGGAAAGATTTAGCTCTATTCGTATATATTCCTCAGAATACTAGGACGCGTGAATCACGAAAGTCGATGCCCTTTTTTCATATTTGCCTTTTGAAATCGCCAAAATATAACCCCGCGATACATTTCCTCGCCAATATTGCGAAATTAATTTCCCGCGAAGTTTCAGTTCATGCCTTACTTTATCCTTTTTTAGCAACAAACATCCGACCATCATGAAGCTCAGTATTTAATGTGACTGAGCGGGTAATCAATAGCTTCGCTTACAAATCAAACTGGTTTCTCCAACATTTAATACTGCATATGAGATTTTTAATACATTTTTTCTTCAAATTTGACATTTAGTTATCTACTCCAATTTTGCTGAGACAGGCGGCTCTTAATCGTAATTATGTCTTGGGTCAAACATGATGTTTTTTGCATTTTCTTTATTCACAGAAGTAACTGCCCTTATGAGACTAGTCAGTGAGGTTTAACTGGTATCTTTTTTTCCTAGTTGTTAAGAAAAATATCTACTTCGTGTTGAAAATTGTTTTTGTATAGTGGAGTTGACTTTTCTACCACCGTTTACTCAACTAATTGTAGGAAGTTTATAAATTAATGATAATGTTTATGCTAGCGATTTCGATCAAAAGTGGACGGGAAGCAGATGAAGAGAATCTGCATTTTCTTTCAAGAAGACCCGAGAAGGGGTTTTTAAGTGGCTACTACTTCAGCAATATGTTCATTAGCATGGGGAGTGGAGAGCTAGGTGTTAACCATCCATTTACCTATTCCAGAATTGTCATAGCTTTGATGTCAAAAATCGTGCTTGAATTACTCCTTCATTTGCATCTTTGCGCAAGAGTTTCATATCAGCACGGAGGACCTTGTGTTTAACCAGACTTAAAAGTAATTAAGTAGCTTAGTTATGGTATGATACGCTGGTTTACCGAGGAACTCTCCCTTAGAATACATAACAAGCTATAATCAGAAAACGTCTTAGGCTCTATCAGTCTTAGCCTCCTCTTTTCCTCCGCATGCTATTAGGAGGACTATAGCTTCGATTCATATCTCGAAATATGCTTGTGGTAACTATACTTACTATACAGAAAGTCGTGTCTTTAAAGGAACATTGGTGCTCACTCAGCAAAGTTAATAATAGTTGTGTAGTTGCCCATATTTGACAAGTTTTGGTCATCATACTTCTTTGTGAGTTACGTGTGTGTCAGGATCACGTTCGAAGAAAAAGACTATTTTTTCTAATTTTTATATGCTGCAGATCAAAGCAAAGTTCTCTTCCAGAAGTATTTCAGAGAACACTATTTTGTAAAACCGATACACCTTGCGTTGTTTTGTGCCAGAGAGAGCCGTTAATGGAAGTATCTAATGCGGGAAACTGACTGTCATGCTAATTAGTGACGTCAATCCGCTCTTTCTGCTGAAATTTAGTTGCGGTAAGGTTTAGGAAACTCTTTCACACTCAAGAAAAAAAACAATAAGAAGAGCATAAATTACCATTTCAAGAAACTGTTTCATTAAAATTATCATAACTCTTTCGGTAGACTCGCAAGAGATTAACAATAACATGCCAGAAAAAACAATATATTCTTTTAATGGCATAGCCTTAGGCTAATATATTAACTTGGTGGCCACGTTAAGCATTGTTTTTAATCTTACTATTGATTACTGACCATTGTGAGTCCTTTTTTATTTAACCAGCTAACAACCATTATAGTCTTTCTGAAGCGCTGGCATCACAGGATTTGCTTCCAATTTAATACAACCCGCTTGAAATTAGTCTCCAAAATTTCCTTTCTTAATTAGTTCTAGCTAAGTGGCGCAGAACAGTACAGTATATCACACCTGTCTTTGCCACGCACAACGAAGTGTGAGTGATTATATCAATACCTTCTTTTATGTGATAATAGACATAATAGCATAGGTTTATTAAATGATTTGTGTTTTGCTTCACTAGATACGAATGTTCCCTGTCTTCGCTGCATGGACATTTTATCATTTAGTTAACAATGACGGATCCTTAATTTTAGACTACGAGGATCAGAGCTCAAGTCACGCAGAATATGGCAAACTGTATTGATTTGTTTATGAGATATGATTGTTTCTCTGACAAGGTGATCACTTTTGATGTTGATCGCGACTTTCGAAAACATATTGACTGCAAGTTTCTGACGATCAAAACACTACTTTGGCAATATTCTGTCGACCTTATCGCCCAAAGAAGACGCGCAGTACACAGTTGAAATGTCGCAATTTACCTCGAAAGTGACAACACCCTGGAAAAAAACTTCTTTTTCTTTATGTGCAAGTGTATTCATCGTGATTGTTGCCTGCAACCTTATTATAATAACAATATTTTTACGCTTAAATATGCACCTAATAAATAAAGACAAAAAGACAGAAAGATGTTTTCGTCTTGTCACGAGCGTGTAATTAAGAAACATTTTGAGTTCCCATGAGCAATCAAACCGCAGACCTTCGGATTCCGCGCTCCAATGCTACACTACTGATCCTACTGATCCACACAGACTCTACGGTGAGTGAGGTCTATTACGAAATTCATATGACACGCGTCCTCCATACAGCCAGGATCAGCCATGACGATAGCGTCATGATTTTAAATAGAATAAGAGAAATTTTAAGTTTTAGCTTGGTAAAGGTTTAATTCCTCATAGGGACTCAGAATTTTTTCTTTGTCCCACGCTTGTGACGGGAAAAAAGACATCTTTCTCTCTTTCTTTACTGCATTAGTGGCGTATGTAAGGTAATCGTTACGCGCAAACGATTGAAAAGTTCCGCTTAACATAAGTTTTTTTGTTGGTGCGTGCGTGTGTGTGTGTGTGTGATATCAATTTACCATCCTGAAGACTTCAAACATTTAAAAGACAATATTCTATCTCTGATCACGGTGCTGTTATACGTTTATCATCATGTCTCGGGGGTGGAATAAGTTTTTCCTTACTTTCATTTCCCATATCAGTTTCTAATGGTGTGACTTTGGTGGCATTGTACAGAGATCCCCTTCGTCGCTTCAGAAAAACATTTTTCCGTGTTTTTGATATTCATTTCTGCGGTGGATCTGTTCGTTGGCATTGTCGTTTGCCCAGCAGAGGCTCTTATGAGGCTTAGGTGTGCATTTGGAGATAATCCTCCCCCTACAGAGGGGGATTTCCCTATAATAGTGGAATACATCGGAGTTAACAGCTCGATTTTGCTCGTTACGTCCATGTCTGTCGATCGTTTCGTTTCTGTTGTTTGTCCTCATTTCTATCTTCTTAAAGTCAGACCAAAACACCTCGTCTTCTGCAACGTGATCATAGTTGTTTCTTCTTCCATCTTCGCCTCTCTTCAGCTCGTGATGTGTCTCTGAATGTTTACGTTTAGTCGATATTCACTTACACACACTCTTATCGCAACTACGATGGCCTACTCTGGGATTTTCCTAACTTTGCGAAAGAGCCGCTCTCGCGTTGATTTGCAAAGACAGTCATCGATCCCTAACGACCGATATACGACTCTTTATATACGCAGAGTACAAAACTTCCAAAAACAGCATCGATCGATGTGCCGCGACTTCGTTTTTAATCTTATTTTGTCTGATTATTTGTATGATTCCCTATTTCGTTGTTATTCTTATTGAAGCAAACTGCGACTGTTGCCACGAGCAGAATTGGCTGTTGATTTTAAGAGTAACTTCCGAGATATTTCTGTCCGTCAATTCAACAATAAATCCTATTTTGACTACATTTAGACTTAAAGAACTGAAGCAATCAATTGAAGTAATGTTATGTGGAAGAGAGAACATCAATAATGTAGCAGATTTGGAAGATCAACATCTCCACATTTCGACAGCGAATTTATCTAATTGTCCACGTTAATCAGAATCGAAGGCATCATACGGACGGGAAAACGTTACTCCGATCATTTTTATCGATGTAGAAACACAATAACTCAATACGTGACGGTATTGAATTCGTGACTTTCTTTTTAAAATGTAAATACAGCATCTCCAAGGATACAAGGCTAAAACCATAATGTACATCATTTCTCGAACACTCAAGCTTTACGTTCTTTTAGCTTTTTAGTTGAGTTAGCATCTCTTGTATTCATCACTTTCACAAGACATAGAAACGCACACCTCATTCATGGCTAAAATGCACAGTCCAAACGGTAAGTTCAGACTATCTGGGAAAGGATACAATTTCGTGATATTACAATTTTCCTATTTTCTACTTACGATGCTCAGCGAAGCTTATATAAAGAGGTTCTTAATGAAGGTTATTGATGCATATAAATTTTCTATTTAGTTTCAGTTGGTCACGGTATTGTTTGGCCTTATCGCTTCACGCACGTGTTTGTAAACCCTGGGGCATGTGATATTTATCTTGGGTGCCGGGAAACTTGACAAAACATAGTGGTCATTGTTCGCATGCGGTCGAATAGACTCAGTAGTGCAGGTGTGCATTGCCTAAAACACCAATTTTTTTAGGCTAATTATCCTGCATTAAAACATTCTTACTAAAATTAATCCAGTCCACGTAGTAAGTTTTAGCTAACGAAAACAAATCCAACAAGCTGTACTTTCAAAAAGTACCTCTTGAAATAGAGTGGTGGATACCTAATATAATCTCACGTGTTTCAATGCATCGTAAAAAAACAAAATTACTGCTTTCAGTGATATTTTCGGCCTTGAAGCGGCCTAAACCGTCATAAGATTGTAAATCGTCTTTGCGTGGTGCATTTATCAATAAGTGTGGACCCTGTTTACACTGTCAAAGACGCCCCATTTCTTAAATGAGCTACATTCACTTTTTCCCTAGGTCTGGAATCCTAAGTCCTCGAATCTGATTTGCCATTCTCCTTGGATGCCCGCTTAATATTGGTTTGACTGTAAATGCAGTTTACTGCTTCTGAATTGCATAATGAGTGAGTATCTTTTTTTTTAATCTGTTTGTCTCTTTGCCGGAGGGAGAAATTATTACTTGATTTTTGTGGTCAACACAAACATGAAATACGGTTTAAAGACGCCAACAGCTTGCTTATATGAATGGAAGATGTCCTATATAGGCGATCGGCAGAAGAAAGAACCTTGCTTAACTCAAAAGTTCTGGTGTAAATCCATTTACTGCACGTGTTGCATCTGAGTTCGAGATAACTCTGCGTCCGAGCCTATGACATTGCGATATAGCTTTCCCAGTGCACTTTGCTTGTAGTTAGCCAAGGCTACGTTTGGTTGGCTGTAGATTTTGTGAATACACTGCCTCAGATACGACTTTCATCCTGCCCAACACGTATGCCTTTAATTTTCAGAAACCACGATTGGAAATTCACGGGATTCTTCGCCGTAAGCGTACACTGCACGCAAGAAACATCGTCGTAGAAAAGGCGTTCCATGTGGAGCAAGAATAATACATGTCACTCATGATCACACTCGCACTCTTTCTCTCTCTCTCTGTCCGCTGTCACGAGGTTCATTCATTGTCACGGATGAGTAGTGTGATCAGTTTCTCTTTATGAATATTCCGCCAAAAATGACTAATTCCAGCACCAGTTGCATGAGTGACGAGCTTCGGACACCACTGAAGAATTTTATAGCTAAACGTATTCTTTATTTCTTGACTACTGTTTAAGTATCATAAGCCTGAACTTTTTTACTTACTTTGGTTGAGTCCTTTGAGGTGAATTTGATAGCCTGAGAGAGCGAACGTAAACAACCAGTTGCGAGCTCCGGCGAACAATACAACCCCAGTTAGGTCAGATTAGCTAACGACTCGAAATGTTCAATAATTCACTAGTTTTCTGAGAGTCAGACATCGAAAGAGGGCAGAATCAACTTCCTTACGAATTTTCCGTAAGAAAATGCATCATTTTTCTTCAAAATTCAACATGAGGTGAACTGCAGAAGATGCAAAGAATGTGTTATCGGTGAAGGCAGGTTGCCCCTTTACAAACTTCACCATGGTACCATGAGGAAACAATATAGGTGGCAAACAATCTCCGTCATTCTACTTCTAGTACTACTGTTGTCATTAATTGCCACAGCGAAGGGTATGCAAGATTCCTTTTTGTTTTTGTAGCGGATATTTCACTCAAATTAACGCTTGTAATGATTTGTAATAACTCCCGTGATATTCTCGAATCTGCAGCTTTATCAAACAGTACAAAGAACTTACAGGGTCCCATCGAATCCTGCGCGCAGAGCCCGATTCGCCAAAACGTAACTCTTCGTGGTGGAATTAACGCAGGAAGTTTTAAGAAATTGGCTCAGTTTGTTGCAATGCAACTTTGTATTCGCTTGTGCTGCGAGGAAAAGGGTTGCGACGTCGCGCTCATGTCCGGCAAAAACTGCTATGGGGTACAATGCTTCAGTGAAGAATTGTGTACTGCTGTACTAGCGAAGAAAGCGCCATCTTCGTTGATGATTTCTCATGTCACAATAAAAGGAGAGGAAGGTAGGTGCAAGATACAGAGACATTTTTTTTTTCAATCGCGAGTAAAGTATTCAATAAAATGATGCAGAAATACATCTCTTTGAAACAAGTCGTCGTACAAGACGCTACAAGTTACTAAAAATTGGAAACCCACTGCCTTGATTTGGTACCATGAATCTCATAAACAAAAGAGCGTATTTTTCAAAGACGATGCATCCTTTGGCTCACGCGGATCAGCGTTAAATGACTGGCGATGCCTTGTAAAATACGTTTGAAATTTTGATGAATTTTTGACCAATTGATCAGCCCCGCGTCAATACTACGTGATCACCAGGGATTTTGTAATTCTAAGTTTTGATTCATATCCCGCGGGCGAAGGCGTCTCTCACCATTAGGCTTGGAGCACTAATCGAAATCCGTAAGTTTAATGGAGCAGCAAAAGTAGCATGCCTTCCCTTTTAGATAGCGGCGTTTATTCTTGTTTGCTCTTCAGAGTTTTCCGTCCTTATATTGACCCTTCTACTCGTTCTCGAGCACGCTAAGCACTTTTGTACCCTGTTAGACTTTACAATTTAATTTGACTTAGCTTTGAGAAAATTCTGCCCAATTTCGTTAGCTTAATAGTTTTATTGCTTTTTTCTCAAATTTTGATCTGAAAAATTAGTTCACGGCGAACTGCAAATTTAAACATAATCGTTGAAATAATTGTCTATACAGACGGAGATTCTCGAAATTTAAGATCATAGTTTTTCCAGTTCAAGGTTTTTTTTTTAAAATCAAAGTTCGCCTTTTATCTCATTCTTAGCGGTTGATGAAGTTGAACGAAAAAGTCTGAATGTCGGAGTGAAAAAGGAATTTTTCTCCATGGCTGAAATCATTACCTTGTTGTCTTAGCTGAGCCCCAGGTGTCCATGTGTATCTCATTTGTAGGTAACAGTCGTAGAATTCACCCTGTTCCGCAGAATCTGAAGTGTGCAGAAAGCAAAGCAGAGGACGGCGTGACCTTAAAAGGTGGAATTTCTGCTGGAAACTTCACGGATGTAGGAACTGTGGAAAGCGTGGATTCCTGTACGCGACTTTGTTGTGTTTCAGAAAAGTGCGACCTAGCTCTAATCATAAAAGGGCATTGTTTCTTAGTATCTTGTTTTACTAAAGAACTATGTAAGACAGTGAAATCTGAGACTAAGAATTATCAGCCCACTGTGGCATTTGTGCGAAGATGGGTCACAAATGTCACCGAGGACACAGGTATGTAGGTTTGCTTAGATCTTTAGTTACAGCACATGATTACAAGTCGCGTAAAGAGAACTAGCAAAATAATGAACGAGAAGTGAAATTGCTGAAAGGAGCCTGCAAGTGTCATAGCTATCGATTCCAGATCACGTGCTTGTCGCGACAATTTTGTGCCCAGCTATGTTTCATGTTTCTGCAGACACTGAGTTGGTAAGGCCGTGCGACTGATTTATCGTATGTCATTATTTTGAGTAAATCAGCTTTCTAAATCCAAATCTTCTTTCTGATTAAAACAATTACTATAAAGATTTCAACTTTTAATGTAAGGCCTAAGTAGGAAAATGAAAGATCATATCTTTTGGATCTTAAATGAGGACTAAATTATCAATTATCATCAAGTAATTCACAATATGCGTCAATTTTTTCCTATCTTTGGCCTGATCTTTTTACAACACATTCTTCTTTGCAGCTATAACTTTGAGCAACCTTCCAGCTACAAACTCAAAACTTATGTGCAAAAACAGTGATATAAAATACAACTCGACACTAAAAGGTGGAATAAAGGCTGGTAACTTCACAGATTTGGGTAAAATATCCGAGATATCGACATGCATTCGTATGTGTTGCGGTAGAAAGGATTGCGACGTGGCACTGATGTTAGAGGCGAACTGTTACGCGGTAAATTGCTACAACGAGGATCTCTGTCAGCCTGTACTTGCGCGCAAATCTGGTTTACTGACCAACCTGAGTCCGAGGTTATCATACATAACAAGTCGAGATGAGGAAGGTATGTCATACATTGTGAAAATTTCAATTTATAAAGATATGTTTTTACATCATATCACATGCGTGAGACAAAGTTCTGAATCCCATGAGGAATCAAAGTGAATTCAGATCATTTTGAAAAAATTAGTTGAAAATAACTTCATTATTTTCACGTCACAATGTGCAGTCAAAATAATCGGATAACTTACAACTATACAGAAGTTGTTCAAAACCAGTGTTTCCCACTTTCTTTTGTACAGCTCTCCCACAAGAAATAGCCATTGGTAACGGCATGTATTGCAGACCTAGCGTTGTATCATATGACGTTACACTCCGCGGTGGACTTTCCGCGGGAAAATTCACTCCAATTGGTCACGTGGACAGTATGGAAGCATGTGTTCATTTGTGTTGTAAGAGAAATACTTGTGATATCGCCCTGATGTTAAGGGACTCTTGTTATGCTATCAAGTGTGCCAGCGAAGAACTCTGCGAAGAGATGCCAGCTCCTTCTTCTGATTTTTACCCCAGACTTTCCTACGTTAGAAGAGATATTGGGAGTCAGAACAAGAAAGGTGAGAAAAATCGATGTAAAACTAGAATACAATGAACTTCAACCCGGTACAACGATTAAAACTGATGTAAGGGTAATACTTACTAATTGGCTTCTTGTATGTCAGGGAATATTTTCTTTTATTTCAGGGGACATTTACCTGCGATAGCCATGGTAAACACGAGGCAAAAACGGCAACAAAAACACTAAGACTATTTGAAGCATTTAGTTGTCACTGGTCGTCATTCAAGGAAGTTCCAAAATGTCAATAAGCTCTTATAAATGTACCGTTCTTTCGCTCCAAAACACTATTCATTATTTACAGCTGTGTTTAGTTCGTAAATAGCAGGTAGTTCATCGAGGCCTATGGAACTGTAAGCATTTATATTATTTGCTTCACAATAAAATGGCGAAAGTGGGTTGTGCCTAACTATGATTTCATTTCCTCCCAGAACATACTCAGGCCAAGACTGAGACAATACATCAAGCTAATGACACCCAAGATCGAGAGGACCTAGATACTAAGGAAGAGGGCTACTGCACAAACAGTGAGGTGATGACAAACGTCACTCTGCGAGGCGGGATTTCTACTGGACATTTTCGGGATCGGGGAAAGGTCCCAAACATGAGAGCTTGTGTTGAAATATGCTGCATCTCAAAAAGCTGCGATGTCGCATTTATGTTGAAAAACAACTGCTTTTCAGTCATGTGTTTTAACGAGAAACTGTGCGAGGCTGTGCGGGCGCGGTCATCGATTTACGCCCCCAGAATTGTTTATATTTACGCCAGGACAAAGAGCAATTTATTTGCTCCACAAAGCGTCAGAAAACGTCGAAGTGAGCATTTAAATAAAAATACTTTTCGTGAGCAGTTATCCGACGTGCCTATATCGGATACAAGGCGTAAACTTGACCGAGACAGATACAAGCGCCAAATGCACAGAAAGGTAGACAGTAGAAATACGTAATGTTATATGTACCATCGGTTTGATTGGCTCCGAGTACCATAATAAGAGTTTGTATTTTAGCTTTCATCTGAAAGAGACGTACTGTCCTGTTCCAGGCGTTCAGTCTGTGAAACGGAGGAAAGTTGTAACCGGCACGATAGTAGCAACGAAGTGGATGGAGCGTGAGGCTTGGATCGCGTAAAGGAAGGAGGCTACTCCACCCAAACCTACCTCCCTCCCTTACATAACCCGACCCAAGCCTTTAGCTTTGTTCGTTCCGGCGCTCCTATCGGACCGTTTACTATTTTGCTCCATTTCACCGACTTAACGCCTGTAATAGGCTAGAGACGTACACACACCAAAGGTTTGCTGTGAAATCAGAAAACTGCGAACACTTTTATTTGATAAGTCAATTTTGTACTGACCAGCTATAAAAATGTTTAGAAAATGCAAGCTGACCTTAGAAACACCGGCAAACACTTTTTGACGTTTGCGATTTAGTTCTCTGACGCCTAATTGGCTTTTCCTTTGAAACAAACAAAAATGTTGTAGAAATTTCTGGTTTTCTGGGTCCTACAAGAAAACGCCAAAGCTACTTATTCGCCTCAAGCAGGCAAAACTTAACAACAGTGGCGGGATAGGGTGAAATTGAATTGTTACGAATAATATTTCTATAGTGGCTAACAAAGGAGGACAAACGCTTAAGCTACGAATTGTCACCGCAGACATAACTTTGACAAGAGTATAGCATTTCTCAATGCTACACTAAGGCTTGATTTTAACAAACTTGCCAGGTGTTGGCCACGAATCAATCAAGGCAACCTTCGATAATAAGATTCGTCAATATCACTCTCTAAGATCAGCCAATTGCTGTACTATTAGACTTACCTTTGTCATTTTCAATATCATTATAGTTATCATTATCATCATTATAATCATAATTATTATCATTATTACTGTGCATATTATTATAATCGTTATCATTATAATTATGATAAAGCAATAGATTTTACGTGTGAGAGAATGACTCAGACTAATTTAGAGTCACGTAGCCGTCAGGCGAAAATTAAGATGACCTCTGAATAGCGCCTAAAACATATTTGTACTCAAGAATAGACTATATTTTTAAATGATCCGGTCCACTTAAAGTTTTTGAGTAAATAGCTGTAGAAAATCCAGACCTATGCTTCAGTGCCATGTGAAAAATAACTCTACTGATATAGCGATTTCAAGCGTGTAAATTACGTTATCGCTAGACGATAGTTTTATGTAGAAAATCAACCTGTTTCAATCAGTCAAACTTCATGAATGATATAACAAGAAGGTTCTTTCCTTTCTTTTTTGTTATTTACTTTTTTAAATACAAGTAAACTTACTGCTTTACAAACGATTCTGATTTTAAAAACATGTAGGGGTCTCACTGCTATAGTGAAGAAAAAGTAATCAATTCAATAGATTTCCGAATTTACAAAGCAATCTTAGAATAATTGGAGTCGAGGCACAGTAAAGTACTACGACGTGTACCGACGACGACGTGTACTGCAAAAACCGCGGGTTCAATCAATTCGAAATGTCTGTTAAGAACAGACCGATTGATTGATTGACTAACATTTTGCCTCTTATACACATTTCCACATTTACTGTTTTTCCTTCCACAAACCTATGGTGGTAGCGGGACATATGCAAGAATAAAAAATTTACTGCATTTAACCCTTTTTTTCCATGGCCAGTTTAACTCTTTGATATAATTTTTCTAATATAAGTTTGTACAGATACGAGGGGTTTTTTTAATGTTTAAATGAAAGAAATAAACGAAAATGTCTTGGGAATTATGTGTTCTGTGTTACATAAATATGCATACGAAATTCTTTAAAGAAGCGCCGTTAGTGTTTTTTTGTTCTCATGTTTCGCTTGTAATTTTATCTCTTTTCCTTTTTTCTCTTCTCTTTCCATACACTTCAATATTGAGGATGTTAATCCTGTTTGAAAGCAACCAGTCAGTTATTTCCATTTGCTCTCTCAGAAATGATAAACCTACTTGAAGACACTGCTTACCATTGAAGTAAGCACCGAATCCTGAGAGTTGGAAAAAACTCTTTTGGGAAGCATGAACTGTTCGAGTTTTGAAAAAACTGAATTCTTACTTATGTGTTTCACATTACACTCAAAGTCATTTCATCACGTGTACAATTTGTTCGCAAACCTTGCAAGTTTTAAACTTCGCTCGGTCGTCGAGGGTTGGGAATTAATAAATTAATAATAGGTACTCTGTACCTTTATCATCTCGTTTTGAGTTGAATCTCAACATGATGTATAAATGGCCTTTAAGTTTCATGACTAAAATCGTTTTCTTCCTCTTTTGTTATACGTTCACGGTGTTGTTTAGACAAAGTAGCTTGGTCGGTTAGAAAACGCGCGAGGCTGATTTAAACAACGCCTATAGATGAGAAGACTACAGTATATTGGATGAACGCTAACTTAAGCAATAGGGCTTTATCAGACACATCGAAACAGCTTTTCGATTGTTACACAGTCATCCTATCCTGATCATCATACAGCATTTCTAATTGATAGAAAGACTCCTGTCTTATTCGCCCTATACAACGCCCACCTGTATCACCTGCCATCAGCTTTGTCTCGCACTGCAGGTTATTCACAGCAACACGCCCTGCGCATTCAAAAGGCTTTGTTTGCCATGGTAACAAAAACAGGGAATGGTTCGTGATAGAGTCACCGGTCTGATGAACTTTATGTTTATTACAAAAGGAAAATTCAAGGTGGATATGGGCTTTTGTTGCATACAAAATGAGCTGAAACACGTGGAATAAGAAATTCTTCGCAACGCCTCGCCCAGTACGTTTCGCATCAGAGCAAACGATCTATCACTAGGAAAAATCTATATATCTCTGAAATTCCGATTAATATTTGTCTGTCAAAGTTATGGGCTTTGGAAAACTGCCGCTGCCTATATCGCTTGTTTTGCTTTTCAAGTTTTCTTATGCTTCAACTGGTAAGTTCATGTTCAAATTCGCTAAACAAAATTCAGCTCGACAATAATATTGCTCCAAAATTTCGCTTGTTTTCTTCACGTTAAATTACCTCTAATTCCCTATCTATAGGGTAGACAGACCGTGGACCTTATTTGATTTAATTAGTTAACGAATAAGAAAGAAAAATATACAGAGATCGTTATAAATACAACTTTGTGCAATATGGAAAGGACTTTGCTCTAGACACTAACCCAGCCAAGAGTTTCGATGCACATTTTAAATAGAAAAAAGAAAAGTAATATTTCGCGATATATTCCCCCTCGGGGAAACGTTTTCACCAGTCAAGCTAAGTAGAAGGAATATTAACATAGTTATGTATCTCTCTCAATCGTATTTATAATTACTAATTGAAATGTCTAGATTTGTTGTTATCACGAATAATTGGAAACTTCTCAAATGTCGTTTCATGCCCTTGACTTAGGAAAACTAAGCTTTGGCTGTATAAGTAGGCAAAATTATTTGCGAAATCTTACATGTATTGAAAACTTTTCAGTCCTTGCGACCCGTGCAATGTGGAGGAAACTTGATAAACTAGAATTAAATTTTGGCCAAGCAGTAAATTAGAGTTTTCATTACTTTTTATCGACTGTAAAAAATTATTATCATAGTTATTAATAATATTATCACCATAACTATCATTAATATTATGATTATTATTTTCTATTAATTTTAGAGGAAAGCCTTGTATCAGAAATAACCAATGTCAAACCTCTGAAATGCCCGCACGGGCCGATACTTTCTAATGTCACTCTTCGACATGAGCTGCATGCCGGGAAATTCTCGCGACTTGGCAAAGCTGAAGACATGGAGACCTGTATCCAGATGTGCTGTGACAAGGATGACTGTGAGATGGCTTTTATGCCTGGAAATCACTGCTATGGTGTTGACTGTTTTAGTAAGAAACACTGTGAGATTACTACTGTAAAGCCTAGCAATGTTACAGTCAAGATTGCAGCCGTGCGACAGATTGCTGTAAACCCGGCAAAGGATCAAATTGCAGGTTAATGCCGTAGATTTTTTGTTTCAAACATGCTGTGTGCAGATTTATTTTATTTCAAATGTAACAAAAAGTAGATGTTTAAAAAGCTCCGTATTTCCTGGATCTTATACTTAAATATTAGCACCTACGAGATCAACTTTGACTGAGTTTCAAAATGAGCAGTAGCTTTAGGATTCTTTTGCATTTGGTTACGACTGCGCAACTATGCTGTAATATTTACATATACATATTGCTCAGTTCCAAAGCAAGTTGGACATTTTTTACTTCTGCGTTAACTAAATCTCTGCTGAAACGAAGCTGAATCGATTCTATTTCGTACAACGCTTGACGCAACGAATTAGAAAGCGTCAAGAAGCATTCCTTGCGTTCGTTTACTTTCCCTTCCGCTAAAAAAACTTACATTTAAAGAAAACTTAATTTAAGGAGTTTCTGCAACGTTTCCTTTTGTAAAATAGCATTCCTTTCAAACCAAATAGCTTCAATATCAACCAAGTTATGCCTCAGAACAAGGGGGGGCGGGGGGTAGGGAGGAACTGACATGAAAGTGAAACCACTTTCTCATTTTGATTGCGGGCCCACATTTCAGTTTCAGTGGAAGATCCGTCGACTCAGGAGGAACTTCACTGTACCCAGAGTCCAATTTTAAAGAATGTGACTCTAAGAGGTGGAATAAAAGCCGGAAATTTCAGCGACCTTGGTGACGAGAAGAACATGCACATGTGCATTGCACTCTGCTGCGAGCGTAAGACTTGCGACCTGGCCTTCATGATAGGAGGAACATGTATAGCAGTAGACTGTTTCAGTGAGGAGCTCTGTCAGGCAGTCAAGGCGAGGCCCACGAAATATGACCCGCAAATAGCCTTCATCAGGCGTAGAGAGCTTCAGAGGCCAGCGAGAAAAGGTAACATTGATTACTCTACATTTTAATTACATTTACAAAAGAGTATTTTTCGGCAATTAGCAGTATTCAAAAAGTTATCAGATAAAGGTATAAAGAGAAGAAAGTTGGATTCGAGTGTCAGTAAAAAATATCTAGGAGTTCGCTCACAGGTTAAAGGTTATCAGACATTCACAACGCTTGTCGACTAAGCACTTTACACTTGGGACTAGAATCTCATAACTTCCACCAAGAGAAATATGTGAATTAGTGAGGAGATTTAAACCTTGAGCATAGCCATCACTTATTCCGCTTCTTTCCACAGCAAACGTCCTCCCAACAGCACCAAGTTCAGAAATACCAACCATGAAAATACATGAGATTATCAGCGACAAGTTGCCTCATCCAACCATACTAAAAACTAGCACGTGTTCGGCTAGCAAAATCTACCCAAACGTCACTTTGCTCGGAGGAATTAAATCCGGAAACTTTACATCTCTGGGAAAGACTAAAAACATGCAGGAGTGCATTGGAAAAACGTGCGAACTGGGGAGTGGTGATTTAGCCTTCATGCTGGGAAGCTACTGTTACTCAGTTACATGCTCAAGTGGTAGAGTTTGTCAGACAATTCCCGCTCAGCCTTCCAAGTTCTACCCCAGAATAGCGTTCTTAAAGTGGGCGCCAAAAATAAACGAAACAGGTATCGCAGTGGTAAATTTGTACTTACTCTTTTTCAGTGTTCAGTGCTATACAACTGAGTTTCCATAGTAACCCAGGATTTCTTTATTTCGCTCTGTGAGTGGTCTTCCAAACTCGCGATGTTTAAAACAATCAAATGCGAAACTCAGACAAATCGTAACCTAGTCACTATCTATAATGGAATAGATATCGAGTAGTATAAACAATCAGACCGACACATTTTTGATAACGCGCCGGTAGATTTATACCAACTGGTGTGTTCTTACTAGGAAAGATGGGAGTTCTGAAAGCCTTAGCCATTTCAGTGATATTTTATATAAGAATGAAGTGCTTTAGAAT
Source organism: Pocillopora damicornis (assembly GCF_964200805.1). NCBI lineage: Eukaryota > Metazoa > Cnidaria > Anthozoa > Scleractinia > Pocilloporidae > Pocillopora > Pocillopora damicornis. Next base: position 7,600,494 of record NC_142670.1, read on the forward strand.
GAGAGTACCGAAAATGATATCAGCTTTATCGCGTTCATTCTCGACGAGAAGATGCATAATACCAAAATCGACACGACTTTGAAATATTTTTTGTACACTGGAAGCATCCTGGGTGCATGTTTACGAGTGCGATACGAATCAAATTCTAGCCTTTTAGGCGGACTGATGGAAAAAAGTAAGCCGTTTGACCCGAGGTTACCTTGTGGGGTAAAAATTGACAACGGATGGGAGGCTCTCAATAACTCTGAAACTAAGTAAATTCATCGATGCTGACTATTCTAAGCGTTTTTTTATCGCAGAACTGCTCGAGGACGAAGGTGCTGACTATACAGCCATTCCTAAATGTACTCGTAGCCACATCTTGTACAACCATACTTTATTAGGAGGTCTTAGAGCTGGAAACTTCACGCACATAGCCGAAGTGGATAGCATCGAGACATGCGCAGCTCTTTGTTGTGCTGAGCAGACATGTGACCTGGCCTTGGTTTTAGGAGAAAATTGTTACGCTGGAGACTGCGCAAGTAAAGAGCTTTGTGTACCTGTACCAGTTCATCCTACAGCCAATAAAGGATCGCAGATTGCGTATATCACCTCGAGGAAAAAGGTCGAAGAACCAGGCACAGGTCAGTTAACTAAAAAGAAACTAAACCTTTGTCCTGATTTTAAAAGGCTTTGTCTACGATTTCATTCTCGATACAACTTTTTCTTGATAGTTGCATCGCGATAGCGGCATATTCTCACTTAACGATACACAAATCCAAGCTGACCTCCTCGTGTATTATAAAAAAAGTACCTTACATGGAAACCCTTCCAGCAAGTGATTTGCTACAAAGGCGTTAATAACGAAACAAAAACTAATCGGAGAAATTTTGTTTGCATATCTTGAAGACTGGAGTTTGTGGTACATCATAGTTGGCTCTATCGCTATTGGTATCGGCATAACTGGAATTATGTGGACCCTCTGTATCTGTTGGCATCGGTAAGTAAATTGGCAGCAGTGACATGTTACAAACTAAATTCATCAGGGAGGCGACATTAATACAATATTAACTCTTTACACCCTAACGTTAGTTTGCATATTTTCCACTCTCTCTCTAAACATTTCCTAAGTGCGGCAAGGAGAATTTAACCGTCAAGAGCTTTTATAGATAGTGATCTTTTCTGCTATTCTAGCAGAATGTTCTTTAGATAGTGATCTTATCAAAGTTGATCTTCCTGCGTTAAATACATCTGCAATTTCCCTCAGAATCCTTTTCATGTTTTTCACTTCCATTGACATGAAGAGTCATTTCCGTTCTCAAAGTTTTGTTTGTGACAATTTATGTGTCTTTGGTTTAGTGGAAGACGACTGCGATCGAAAGACGAACCAAGTGACAGATTTACCATGATGAACGAATGCGGTGATTCACCTCAAGGACTAGAAATGTTACCACAGGGCTGGAATCTACAAAAGTTTGGCCAACAATACAATAACTTCGGTAAATAACGAGAGTGGTACTTTTCTTTCTTTAACTTTGGCGTGTAGACAGGACCTAGATTCTTCAATCGGAACATCTTATTGCGAGAACAATATATTTTTGCTTTGAGAAGTAAATTTATTAAAGTTTAGAAAAAAAAAATATATATATATAAAAAAGAATGATAAGCTATGAACATTTTTCGTTCGAAAGAAGGCTTCTTCCCTTGCTTTTAGATTATTTAGGGAATGCAAATTCAAGTAACTACTAAAAGTTTTTCACGTCAGACATTGTATCTAGGATTTTTCGTCTTAATCTTTGTAAAAAAGTGGTCCTGTGAAGTGATAGGAAACGAATCATTTAATAAGGAAGGCCGTCGATATTTTTTAAAGTCTGTATATGAATCTCTAGTCAGCAACTTTGGAGCCTGAGGAGCAGAAAGGGGTGCACTCCCATCCCCAGTTCTTTCTTGTGATAGACGAAGAGCATCAGGCACGATGTTGAACACTGATTTATTGCATATAATCAGTCTGCTTCTTTACTTTCTCCCGTACTGAAAGATGATGAAGATCTTCTTCTCTTTCCAGGGGACCCCAAGTGCATAAAAAACGGCCCGATGTTTTTGAGCGATAGTGAAAGTGATTCAGATGAGGACACAGAGGTGCCTCGCCGGAACAGAATTCCGTCCCATAAAGAAGCCCAGTCTATTAAGAAATCCCTCAGTTATAACGGCCCTCCGCCACCATGCTCTGTGGAAAGATTTAACGGACCCAGTGTCATAAGCTTGGATTCCAAGTCGAGACGAGCAATGCAGAACTTATAACGTCTGAAAGGCAAAGCATTATAACAGAGAAGATCTATTTCTCTTTAATTTAGCATGGTCGGCATGGTTAGAAGTAAACTTTTTCATAAAAGAACAAAAAGAAAAGAAAACAAAAAAAAAAGCATCTTCTAGGAGCTGATGGAAGAGGTATCGAAGAGTTTCATTAAATGTACAAGGCCGCCTGAATCATTCTTAGCAAACATCGCATCCTTAATAATATGACTGGAATATTTATTGTTTGTCTCTGTCGTAAAATGCCTTTAAAATGCAGGTCCGTTATTTTAGAAGGAGACTATAAGCTTAACCCATTTACCGCTATCGTAGATTTCTCCAATGTTCAAATGAGAAAATGTAAAAGGAGTTTTCTAGGTTCTGCATGTACTTAGGCACTTGTAATGGTTAGATCTTAGCGCAGTCACCTAGTAAGATCTCATATATTGATTTCTCATGCCTCAGTTGTGATTGAGGGGAAAAGACTTTTGCTGAAGGATGTCACTTAGTTGCTTTCTGCGCATTTTTTTTTAGATTTTGTAAGCTGTGTTTAGATCTCAGTGGTGTAAATAGGAAATTTTAGACAGTAGGAGGAGAGAGACTGACAAAACCGAGAAGCCCTTGGCATTGTATTTATAATTTGTAATTAACCATGTAAAACGAAAATAAAATGTTTTATCTTTGATCTGGTTGTTCTTCTTTGAGGTTTCGCGGTTTACCTTTGCTCTCTATTGTTTTCTTTTCGTATTGAATAACTGAAAAATGGAGAAAGGTGATGCTCGAGTAAAAGAAATAATACCAGTACTCAATAGGAGAAAGGGTAAATTGAGAAATTCTCCTTTTTTTGCCACAACAAGACTTGAATAGGAAAAAAAGTAATTTTGCCTTTCTAATTCATCGCTGTTCAGTTGATAAAGCCGGCCGTAAGCGTGACTCACACGTGTTTAGGGGTTAGGGTTAAGAAGTTCAATCGCATCGGGCATGAGTTTGATTGAAAGATAAGAAGTCATGTGACAACCCAAAGCGTTGTAAAGACAAGAATAGCGAAGGTTTCGAACACGTTCCCGTCTGTGCTTCTTAACGACCCATGATATTATTAGGCACCTGGTAGACAAAACTTCTACACATCTTAACATCAGGTAAGCGAGCATCCTTACACCTGTATATATCAATCGGTTCTCCTTTATTCTAGGGATGTAAGGCTTTTCAGTTCCTTTTCCACAGTTTCCACGAAGTCAGGGAAGTTACTGTCGGTCAAACAGAGTCTTATCATCAGGCTTAATTGGTCTTGTGGTGCAATAAGGTTACTACCGCTCTGTGCTGCATCCAAACGAGATTCTACCGATGTAATCTGTAACAGGAAAAATCGATGTCAAACTTAAAGTGTCTCCTCTCCCCTCTCCTTCGATCGTACTTTCATGCTTTTTTCACAGGATTGCAAATTCGTTTTTGAGAGGGAAACGATGGAATTTTACTCCTTGTTTATTGGTTTATATCACACAGCCTACGCTAAAATAATCACTTTTGTGCTTTCGTCGCCAATCAAGTATAAGCCGACTACCACCAGTTGGGTATATAGCGAACTAAACAAGCTCCACTAGCCATTAAACTAACAAAAATGTCCTGTACTATGAGATTCGTTCAGAAATATTGAAAAACAAGAACCAAAATGTATAAAAACTGGAAGAAAATACAAGCTACATTGATGTTTGAATTTCCCAGAGGCGCCCTCTTGGATCGTATGACGTAATACAGTTGCCACTATTATTATCAAACGACAGCTCTTTGATTCGCAGAGTCCCTAGTGGATCATGCACATAATAATGGCAACCGAAATGTGTCAAACTATCCATTATGGGCGCAAAAATCCAGTTTAAAACAGCCAACGACTGTTTCGATTTTTCCTTACTCTTAATACTTCATCCCGATTGATGTCTACAGATTTTATCGCAAAAGTTATTTTTCACAGTGAACGAAGTACAGTCTCGTCCATGACGGCGATTTCCGACAGTTATCGTTTTGTACGAACCTTATTTGCTAAGACAGAAAGTGTTAGACCAACGGAAGCAGATCCACAGCTGGCACTGTCGGTAGTTCCTCTATTGATTGGCTGGGAATCCGATAAAATAAGTTGAGAGTCTTCCATTGGAACTTGCGAGTCAGACTCAGTAGACGCTGGCAGCTCTCTCACAGGAATCTTGGGCGAGATCTCGGAAACAAAATGGCGGCAGTTTTCTATCGCTAATCGATCAGCGCTTCTTTTAAATTTGATTCTGAATCGCCGGCAATCGTTCTGTTAATAAACAAATACAGTTTTAAGATTCCAAAAGTACCTTATTGCTTAGACTCAGGCCGGCCGGTTGCAGTTCAAAGGCAGTAGCGCATACATACATGTCTGAGAAAGAATAGCTCAAGAAAGTGAAATATCATTACACATTTCTTGTAAGCTGCAAAACCAACGGAAACACAACACAATTTTTTCTTTTTTTCGTTTAGATGGAAAAATATTACAGTCACCATGAACATAATTACTGAACCTCAGAATATCACAGTAGTATTTAAAAGCTCAGATCTTTTAACAACACGAGCTCGTGGGCGAAGTTTACTAACGCAAGAAATCTGTCTCCTTTGTATGACATGCATTAATGCCGAACGCGGGTTAAAAACAACAACAACAAAAACAACAAAACGAGGCAGATAATAATGCTTACATTCATCCTGTAAAGAAACAGCATACTATCGCCTTTGACAATGCCTTTCAACCACTTGCTGGCATTAAACAAAGAGAAACTTTCCTGAAAATTGATGAATAACGACTGTATAATATGATTTGAACATTTTAAACATCTATTCTTAATTGTTTTGTATATTCATAGCAGTGAATTGAATTCCGCTAAATTTGTTTTTAAAATACAATAGGTGTAGGCAAAAAATATATAATTAAACAGACAAACGGAAAATAATAATTAAAGGTAAGGAAGAGTCGTTTTAAATTTAGATGAGAAGTTGAGAGTGAAACAAAAATACAGGTAAGAAGACGTTCCAATGTTTTCGTACTGATGAAAACAAGCAATAAAAAGTTAACCTTCCTTTTTCCTTCCGATTTTTGGCTTAGTTTTTACCCTGTCTTGGCTTCATTCTCCATACAAACGATGGTGACCATCAAGTCCTTTGGATACTCGAACCGATTGAAATACTTTTCTTCCCTCATTCAGCTGTAGCTTAAGTCAGTAAATCAGTAACAAAAACTCATTAAATAAAATACTACAACAACGCTTTCAGACTTTTGAACAAACAAGAATAAAGTAAAAACTGACGTGTATAACTTTTCCCTCGCAGACAATCACGTTTGATTCTAACAATGACACTTGTAAGGCCTCAAAACCACCTTCGGCGGACGAAAATTGCTGTAAATTTAAAACCAAATAAGAAATGGTCATTTAGAAGACCTCAGTTATCATCTGTAGCCAACAAAACTCACATTATTTCGATGTGTAGACTATAGCAAAGCCACGAACAAACCTTCCAGTATCCCTGACTTTCAGTTTGCCCTCCGCTCTCTCCAGTGTAAATAAACTTTGCGTATTTTTCCAACGGCCAGGATCGAGCTACTGCATTTGTTGAAAGCATCTTGTCCGTATGTTTTACGAAAGGACAGGGGATAACTGATTAGTCTAGCTCAATTTTGTTTTGATTTCAATCGCTAATTAGCTAAACGACTGCTTCTAGCAAGGAAGGCTAACTTTTGTGAACTGTTTTACTGTTTTCACTTGGCAAACGCGTCCGGCGCGAGCTGCATTGAATTTTTGGCGGGAATTTTTCCCGCCACAATCAAACTGGACAGAAGTGGCTTGGACAAACAAACGAGCAAACGAAGAAAAAAGCAAAACAAAACAAAACAAAAGCAAAACTAAACAAAACAAAAAACGAGCAAACTAAACAAGGAATGGCTATTGAAAAAAAAAAAAAAAAAAAGAAAAAAAAACCAGCAATCTTAACGAAGAATGGCCATTGAATGAAAGTTCAATGTATTGTCTCAGTCAAGAAAAGAAATTTTTCCAGAAACTATTTATCTGTCCTGGCAACTCTTTTATGCTATTTTCTTGGCAAAGACGGCATTGCTAGTGTATTCCTGTACAAGTTTCTTAGCCCAGTTATAAAGGGAATTTACACACGTTAAAGGAAGCTTAAGCGGATTCAGGCATTTATATCAAATAAAAAAGCAATGGAACTGTAAACGAAAAATATCACCAAAGTAGGAACTCATCTTAAAAAAGATAGGGATGTGAATATTACATTCTTGAAGAAGTGAAAAATATGCCAGGTAACGTGATTTTTTTTTTTTTAAATTCATTTTATCTCATGATTGTTAGTAGGAACCTCCTATGTTCTTTCCCACTTCTGTTTTATACTTATCATGATAGCCCCAAAGGAGAGAATACACTAAAATCTCTCTCCTCACCTGAGAAACAACTTTCCGACGGCTATTTCGCCATCAGCTGATTTCAAACCAGTAAGCTTCGGACGTCACTAGATCCCCGTATGCTTTACGTCATGGTAATCAATAAACCATAAACAGCTTCCGATCAAGATGGCGGTTGTGTGTTGAAGGAAGTGATAAACTACAGGAATTTGAACTGCAATGTGACGTTGTTAAGTTCATTTCTCGAGTTCCAAAGATGCGTATTAATTACCAGGAAGCATCCGTATTTGAAATTTTACAGGTCAACGTTTCTTGTGGGACATAACATCGCAAAATCTCGTTTGGAGGTTAAAACAATTCGAATCGAACGGGACTTGAGTTGGATATGCAATGGCTTCTGTCTGTTGCGCGTCCTGTAGGAAATCACGACTCCAAGCGTGCCTCTTTCTGTTTTATTTATTCGTGGTTTTAGGTTGGTGTGGTTCTTTCTTCACTGCGAACGTAAACTCGTTGAGAAATTACCGCCGCTTCTAATAGAAATTTACGTTTTTTGTAGGAATTGTGGCCTCGAATAAGAGCAACTTTAGAAAGTGCACAAGAGGTGGTCGCGAATGGAATAGTGCAACTCTTCGAGATGGGGCGCTTGCTGGAGACTTTTCAATTCTCAAACGTACTACAAGCATGACCACTTGCAAAGAGCTGTGTTGTGCAAACGATTCGTGTGAATTGGCCTTGCTTGTCAACGGTGGTTGCTTTTCCGTCCAATGCAAGTCCGCCGAAGCGTGCATGCCTCAGAGTGTGAAGCGTGATGGACTTGTGGCTCCTAGAATATTCGTACGGAACATCGGTAAGGAAGCTAATTATTTTTTTCATATCAGCCAAAGGTTTCTAGCTTTATATATCAGAAGTAATCTCGTCTTGTTTCACAAGAATCAAGAGTATTTTGGCTGGGCTCTGCAACGTACAAATCATGGATTTGTCAGTTTTCCGTGTGCGTTCCTAATGTGAATTCTTACGTACCATTTTAGTCAATACTCATGGCAATCGGGTATTTTAATCACAGAATGGGAGTATTTTGGTTGTATTTTCAATTCCGGCCAAGATTTATGCGATCAAAAACTCAAAAGTTAGTCCTTTTGTTTCGATCAGCTCTAAGCGCCGTTCACATTGTTCGATAGCTCTCGGTACCTGCACTGAAGATCGTTTGCCGTCATTACACAAAGCCCTGTGCAGTTACGAATAAACGATCTTGTATCCGAGTGTTTAAATAACTTGTCACTTTTTTAATCTAGTGCTCGCCTCTCTGAAATTTATCAGCAGCTGAATAAACGAAAACGGACTTAACGCCTGTTAAGTAAGAAAGTAAAGGCTTGAAAGACCTTTGATGAGCAAGAGAATGAATTATTTATTTCTTTTATTATTTTCATTTTTGTTTTAGTTTTCCTGAGGCTACCTTCTGGTTCTTCATTTTATTTAAAAGTGCAATTATCAAATCTCTAATCTTGCCAGTTATTAAAAAAATATTTTCTGAACAGTAAATAAGGTATAAGTTTAAGCATGTTTCAATCCAAAATGCAGAGTATCGTATCTGATGAGCGAGGCTCTAATTTGAGGGAAAAAGGTTGTTGATGACTAAGCTATTAACCTAATGATTGTTATCAGTGGGAGAAGTCTGAGAGGTTGCTTGTCTCTTAACTGCAAACACTCATCCCCATTACAGTAGTTCTAAGTATGGTCATTCCTTTACGTGAAAACAAAATCAACAGAATTGGAAGAAAATGAACTGATTCTGCTTTAAACTCGGTTGTCAAGGAATCAGCGAAAGCTGGATTGTTTGAGTCATAAGTTATTAGATGGCCTTAACCTGGTAACTCCCAACATCTGATTGTCAACTCTCTCCTTTGGCTGTGACACATTTCCTTGTAAATTTGTTATGAGAATTTGGTGTTAGATCAATAATGACAACTTCTACTTGTGAATTTGTAAGGATTCACATGTATTTCCCCTGCATCTAACAAGGAACAAATTGACCTAAGATAAGGAACTTAATCATCTTTATGAATTTGGAACAAAATGAATTTCTGGATCATGCTCATTTCAAGATAAGCAAAATGCACTCTCTTTCCAATTGTATTTACTCAAAAATGGCTTGTTCTTGACTTATGGATGAGGTAATGCTTTTCTTCTCTTGAACATGTTTCTTTGGCAATCAAAGCTACTGCTGTGTTCATGATTTGTGTAAGAAATGTCGAGATTGGGAGTATGCCCAATGAGATATTCTTGCGCAGGAAAGTGGAGTGTCCAAACAGTTTTGTTTTGTTTTGTTTTGTTTTTGTAATAAAAAGTTTCAAGTTGTGTAGATATGAACTATCAAATAACATGGACATTGTAAAGACAAAAAGAGGTATTCACTCTGTTCTCAATATTTTCAAAATAATTATTTCTTTCACATGTTACTTTTCAGCCAAATTTGATAAGAAGAGGCAGCTGGAAAGGTTTGTGCAGTGACAATTTTTGATTGAGATTTGATTACTATGCTTGACATTATATTGAGAAAAGTAGTGTATGTATTCTATAATCAGTACCAATTTCTTTAAAATTGTGCTGCTTTTGTTTCTAGTACTAATGTGCTGAAGTCTGATCCAAACAAGGAACTTATTCGAGAAAAAAGGTACATGTGTTTTTTCAGTATTAGCTTTTTAGTAGATGAATTTAATTTGTAACATTAATAATGAGGGCTAGTATCACAAATAATCTGAGATGAGACTAATGTTGTATGAGAGTTTTTAATCTAGTAGTTAATTGTAAAGTGGCTCTAAGCTTGACATTTGAGTGGGGTCCTTCTCTAGGTGTTCGTGTGGACACATAACCCTTTATATCCTAACACCAGTAAGCACTTCCAAGGCTTATTAGTAATTCTCCTTACTGTCTGACATACAATTCTTATGATAGAAAAATATGTTTTTCATCTTGTCACAAGCGTGGGACAAAGTAAAAAGTCTGAGTCCCCATGAGGAATCAAACCTCAGACCTTCAGATTCCATGCCCTGATGCTCTCCCTCTGAGCCAGAGAGACTCAATGATGAGAGAGGCTCATAAAGTTCATGTGTGTTCTTCATACTGCTAGGATCAGTAGTGTCAATAGGGTCATGATTGTAATTATAGAATAAAAGGGATGGTAAAGAATTTCACATTGGAGCATGAAATCTGAAGGTCTGAAGATTGACTCCTCATGGGGATTCGGAATTTTTTTTTTCTTGTCCCACACTCTTGATAAGATGAAAGAACATCTTTCTCCATTACCTAACAGAGCCTAAAACTTATTGATCATTTCCTTTATTCTCATGACCATAATGTTTGATACAGCAATGACCCTGTAGGGAGAAATTTCATTTACATCAGGGCTCAAAATTAAAAAAAATTCCAAGTAGCCTTTTGGTGACTATCAAAGAAAAAATGGTTGCCAAATACAAAAATGCAGTTGCCAGATAGTACAAGAACAGAAACTCAGAGATGAGTCCCTTTTAATGGACATAGTTGTTTGGCTTCTGGAAGTAAACACATTGCAAAAACATCCTCCGGTAGCTGCTGCATGAGATTCACACTCCAAACAAACGTTTTTGAAAGGCTTCGAAACCCTTTTTGTTTGCATAGTAACAACGATCTTGCTTCAGGGTAATTTCTAGCCTGCAGCAAATTACGAAACCCGCTCAGTGTATTCTTCTCTTGTGATAAATAATTCATAACTGTTGGTGTAGACTCATCTCACTTGATCAAGCAAATGGTGAAAGAAAGCACCTGCTTTGAAAGCCGGCTACTTGCAACAGAATCTGCTACAGAATGCTTTTAAATTCAGCAGCCTTTCAACAAAATATTGCACCTGTCTTCATTGCAGTGTATTGATGCCACTGCATGCTTGCTACAAATTGTTAATTTTTTTCTGATTAATTTTCTTTTTTTTTTATTTTAGACAAGCAAGTTGTCACCACTACCATGGTCATGTCTGCAATGAATACTTAGATAAAAACAAACTATTGTACTTAAACAAGAATCCCAAGATATTGGAAGAGAGCCTCAGAAGTCCTTTTAGTCTTCTAAAGCCACGGTTACTCAAAGACTGTGCAAAATATGCACTGAAAGCAATTTGCCTCACAACTTACCCATACTGTTCAAGTTCTAAAAAACCAAAACCAGTCAGACTGTGCAGAGAAGACTGCGAGGAACTGCAGAGTGGTGTATGCAAATCAGATTTTAGAGTTGCAAGGCAGTTTGATTACTTGGCTGTTATTTTGCCCAACTGTAGTATTTTGCCTGAGAAGGGAACCAAAGAGGCAGAGGGTTGTGTAAAGCTTGGCATTAAAGGTAAGGTAGATGTACATGTACATGTATCAACACTGGTGTTACAATGTTTTCACCCCTCAGACCCCAAACAGTGACAAGCATCTAATTTTTCTTCACAATACCACCTCTGAATCACACATCAAGGTCACCAGAATAAAGGAAATGATCACAAACAAAGGAAACTCTTGATTGTTTAACAGATTCTCCTTGTCCACACCTTATATGGAGAAGGGTATGAAGAATATCCATATTGATGAGGAAGTGTATAGGGTTAAACAATGACCAAAACACAGGGGACTTAACCTCACCAATTTTTTTTTTTTCTTTCAATTTGCCATTTACAACTAAATTGCTAGGAAAAAATATTTATGCAATATTCCACAATTGCTGAACATGTCACCTGATTTTGGTCATAAAAATTTCGACCAGCACTGGTTATCAAATTGGTGGTGTGCACCATAAAGTTACATCGCCATTTTTTTGAGTCACTGGTGACCAAAACAGGTCAAGTTTAGAGCACTAAAATAATTATGATTTTCCAAACACATGTTTTGGTTTTATTTACATGCAATTATTTTGCACAGTCGTTTATTTCATCTAATGCACTGTGTCTAATAATTCTCCAATTCAGTTTATACTTCCCATGGGTGACCAAGACAGAATTTCTCCTTACAATATTAGTACAATATCATGCAGACAAGTGATGAGAATAGAGAAAAATTTGAGTAGTGGGGGGTTAAAAGTTGATCAAATACCAAATTCTCAAACCTAACATGACAAGAACTGTATGGCAGACAGTGAGGAGAATTACTGAGATCTTAAGAGTTAAAGGGTTACTGTAAGTTTAGTACACTAAACCAGCTTTAAGACTAAATTTAGGTCAAGTTAAACCAGACTTGATTAGAATGGGGTTTGACGAAGCTCCCTTTGTATTTACAGAATCAAATAAACAGGATCAGGCCAATTCTTTGGATGCTGACAATTCAAAAGACCTCAAAGCATTGGTAACCCATGATGATGATGATTACGATAAGGACACTGATGATCATGAAACCCAAGCAACCACTGCTGCACCTATCCCACATTACACAGCACCACGCCATCCTTCATCCAAAAGACATTCTAACATTGACATGGCAGTAACAAAGCCATCTATTGGAGCAGTCATGCCATCCACAGAGGCAGTGATAATGGGAGAGGATATGGTGAATAACGGAAACTTTTCTCAGGTGGTGTCAGGAGATAGGAATTCTAATGCGCAGCAAAGTCGACTGTCTTCTGCTTTGAAGGACATAACCCCTCAAGATGAACCATCAGTGCCTAGTCAGGGTGAAGCAAACAATGTCAAAAAAGTATGTGTTGGTACATTTTTGTTAAGTGCCAATTGCACTTCTGGTATTCAATTTTATCAGGTTAAATTCAAAGGCTTGAAAATTGTAGATGTTCTGCTACAGTATATGAACAGAATACATGTATGTGTAATTGTATCTCATTATGTGGAAAAAGTTAAAGAATGTTTTGTTTTAGCTAAATTTAAATCAATGTTAACCCTTTAACTCCCATGAATGACCGAGACAGCATTTTTCCTTACAGTATTAATTCAATATCAAGCATACAAGTGATGAGAATAAAGAAAAATATCAATTAGTGCATTACAAGTTGATCCAATCCCAAATTCTCCAAACTTACATCACAAGAACTGAATGGCAGACAGTAAGGAGAATTAATAATGAGATCTTGGGAGTTAAAGGGTCAAGTAATGATAGATGTAAAAGATGTGAAAGACTCTTTGCTAAGAACTTAAGCTCAATGTTTTTAGCAGGCTTAATTGCAAAATGAATATATTGCAGTCTGGAGCACAGTTTGTCAAAGTGGCAACCTTCACTGCAATGTTAACATAAGACCATTATCACGAGACACATTTTTTTAAATTTTTTAATTAATACTTGCTGCCTATTTTTATCACTTTTTCACCTTCCTATTTTGTTTCTTTGTCCATTTACTTGTTTATTTTCCTCTCATTGGTTTTTTTCTTAGGGTTAGTTTGTTTTCTCCATTTGTCAGTCTCTAATCATGATAATACATTTTGTCAAGTAAATCCATTAATGATTAATTAAGTTCTTTTTTCTCTTTAGCCTGTGATTGTTCAGTGTTTATTTTATAACAATATTAATCTGATACTTGAACATTTCCTTCAGGTTGTAACTGCCCCTCTGCCATGAAAATACATTTTTTTCAAGTAAATCCATTGATGATTTATCAAGTAGACTTGTTGTATGGTTTTTTTTTTCTTTTTCAGTTGCACAGTATTTATTTTATATTAATATTAATCTGATCCTTGAACATTTTACTTCAGGTTGTAACTGCCCCTCTGCCGTCAAATTCCACATTGTCAACTTCCTCCATGCTTCAGAATCCAATGACTGAGCCAACTGTTGTCAACATCACTAACACCACAGAAGTGAACCTTGCACAAAGTAGTGAAAATTCATCTTCTGCAACTCCCCCTGCCGTAACTCTAAGTAAGGATAACCATAATCTACAGTGAGCTTGAATTATTGTTTGTTAAACAAGTTACATGTATATGTAAATGCATGGAAACAGTGTACAACTTCATGGCAAACTTGAAGCTATGTTTTTTTAAGTTTCTTCAAGTTTCTGCTAAGAACAAAAATGATGGATTCTTAACATTTCATGCTTTTATAAAACCTATGATTTTTTAATTTTCTTGTTTCAGAACCTGTCCTTACCAACCAGTCTGAAACAAACCTTGGTAAGAAAACTTGCATGTGTACTGATTCCCTTCCCCCTCCTCTGTTACCCTTCACACCCAATATCTAAATAAAGTAAATAGTTTGAACCTGGGGTATCATTTGACTGTGAAGTCAGATTGTCCAGGTGAGAGAAGGCCTGAAAAGGACTGTTGTTGGTTTTACTGACTTAAAAGCAAGTCGTCATTAGAGTTTTGAAATGTTGTTCTTGGGTCCAACTTCACCTGGATGATCAGATTTCATGATCAAACTATGTCAAACAGTTATTATTATTTTAGCTTTGAGATTATGGTATGGTATACATGTAGTACCACTCAAATGTAAATTGGCCACCGTTAAGGGTAAAAAAGCTGATGTTTCGAGCGTTAGCCCTTCGTCAGAGCAATTGTCAAACGTCTAATGCTCGAAACGTCAGCTTTTTTATCCTTTATGGTGGCCAAATTACGTTTTCAACTCACTTGTTAACACTAAATTAACCTGCTATACTCTCCCACCGACACAGTACCACAGTTTCTTTAGAAACTTACCCCCTTCACTCAAAAGTAAGTTGACAATCTCTTTTAACTCAATCCTCGATACTTGACTCTTGACAGTGGATTTTTAAAAAATGAAAGGATCAATGTTGAGTTGAGTTTCCTGATGCTGATGTTTTGAAGTGGGGAAACAAGGAAATTTTTGTGCTATTAAGTTTTCACATGGCTGTCTTCCACTCAGCTACCAGTACATGCTGAGTTATAAATGAATTACTCTTTTCATTGTAATAATTACAGATACAACAACTACAGGACCATCAGCAAAGCCATCTCCTGAAGGTGAGCATTAATTCATACAGTGCATTCTCAACTTAAAGTGAGCTTCATGCTTGCTTTACACCTTACAAAAATCAGTTTGTGATTGAAAACAATTTACTTTACAACTAACAACAAAATAGGTATGAAGTCATGAGTGAGAGAAAAAAATTAATATATCAATGTAAGATTATAAAATAAAAGTCGGTGTGTTTCTGGTTCCAATCAAAGTATTATTTCTATGGGCCTCTGCTCCAAATTGAGGGGTGATTTTGTTCATGTTCTGTGGTATACCTTCTCTTTTCATAGACTTGTTGGAAACTATGCTGGTTTCGATTACTGCAGTAGAATTTTATTTACATGTTATCTGTAAACACATACATGTACAACGTAACCTTTCTTCTGGTGTAAACCAAATTGTTGAGTGTTACTTGCTTCTCTAATAATGATTCACTCTGTCCTCAGTGCCACACAAATCCCTTGAAGTTTCTGCGGGTGACAACAAAGTACTAACACTTCCAGTGAACACAGTAAGCTTGTATGCCAGTGCATGGCCAAAGGAGACTTCAGGTAACTATTGCTAAGTGTACTGAACCAATAGGTTGGTAAGCTGATAGAGACAGCAGTCTATTGCTTAATTTTTAAACATCAACCATGCAGTCATGTCTTAAATTTCATTATCCTGTTATTCTGATTGTTAGAAAATCCATACTCATACCATTGGCAACAGATCTCAGCCCCTGAAGGTAGTCATGGTTACATGGAGGGGCAGGACTCCAGAAGAGTAATACTCAGTCAGGTAAACACAGTCATGGACATACATTTACACTTCATTCTACTCCTGTCTTGTGTTTATTAGGATTTACATCTAAAAATAGCAAGAATCAAAATGCACTTACACATGGATTAAAAGTTTTGAATGTGAAGAAACATCCTCTGTGAGCATCAAGATTTCTGGAGAGCCTTCACTCACAATTACAAATTTAAATGGAAATGTAGACTGTATTATTTTGCTTCACTAAAAGCTTCTTTATGGCTCTAGGACAGCCAGTAATTATAGAAGGTATTTGTGTCAGTCAAAGTTAATCTTGAGCGAGTAACAATTATTATCTATTGAGGTCCCAAAATTTGGAACTCTCTTCCTGTATCAGTCACTTTTCCATCAAGTCTTCTTAGTTTCAAGACCATAGTACAAGAGTCTCCATTCAAACAATCACTAAATTGGCCAAGCTGCACATTTGCAGCACTTATTTTTAAAATAATATATGTTGTTGTCAGTAAGAAGTCCTCTTCTATACGCCAGGTGGTTTCTTGCAGTCTTTTTGGGGTCTTTTTGCCTTATACATGAATAATAGTATTTGTTAAAAAATGGCTAATAAATGATGATGATGATTATTTCTGAAAACAGCTTGATCAATCTGGTGTGTATAAATTCAAAGTGAAAGTCACTGCTGTGGACCAATCTTATGGATATGCATTTATTAATGTCACAGTTTTGCCTGGTGAGTAGGGTCTAAATGTCATTATGCTAATAAATAAAATACATACATGTATTAATTGTTTAATAAGTTAATTTCTGAGCATAGACAAAAGGGATTATTTTTTTCATGAGTGACCCATGTATGACCCACAACCCTTTCACCCTTGAGTGATCAGAATCTCATTTCTCCTCACAATGTTACCTGAGAATCAAACATTGAGGTCAGAAGAAAAAATGAAATGATTGCCATTTAAAGAAGCTCTTAACCCTTTAACTCCCAGATCAAATTTGTACTTCTCCTAAATGTGAACCATACAGTTCTTTTAATGTTAGTTCAGAGAAGTTAGTATTGGATCAACTTCTTATCCCAAATTTGATTTTTTTCTTTATTCTCGTCACTTATCTGGTTGACATTGTATTGATATTGTAAAGAGAAATTCTGTCTTGGTCGCTCATGGGTGTTAAAGGGTTAATTCTTCTTTTTAGTCAAAAGGAATGCATGGAGTGCAGTAGTGAGAATATACATGCTGATGTTGGCATGTAAGGGGTTAAATGGGTGAATGAAATGAGTACACAAAAGTGATATGTGTCTCTTAAATAATTTAAGAGACACATATCACTTAAAGGATTAATTGAGTACTGCTCTTATTGATATCTTAATAGAGTACTAGTAAAAGCAATTATTGCTTTTACTAGTACTCTAGTAAAGCAATAATTGCTTTTACTAGTACTCTATTAATAAGAGCAGTACTCAATTAATCCTTTACACCATAATATTAACATTCATATTCTCCACACTGGTCTCTCTACATTATCCATGGTAATGACATGGAGAATTTGTTTGACAATCAGGATCTTTTTGATCGGTGATCATTTCCTTTATTCTCATTATCACAATGTTTTATTCAGGGTGATATTGTAAGGAGAAATTAGATGCTGGTCACTCTTAAGGTCAAAAGGTTGAGAATGGAAAGCAATCCAGGATTACAGTGTACTTTGCTTCCTTCTCTGACTAGTTTAGAATCATGCCCCTTGTCAACCAATCAGATAGTAATTTAAAACCAATCACAACTTGGTCATGGTCATTTCCCCACACTTCTGCCAATTTGTACTGCGTTGAAATGTCACTGAATACTCTTCGTATTTCTCTCTGCTTTGAATGGCCTTTTTGACACAGGGTTGAAATGTGCTCTGATTCTCTTTCTTGTTCTTATTGTTCATATGTACTTGTTTAGCTCCTCGAGTGAATAAGCCACCACGCGCTGACATCTCCCCTAAGGAACAAACAATTACCTTGCCAACCAACGAGGTTGTACTTGATGGATCAAGTAAGTTGAGGATAGTTTTCTTCAAAATTATTCAGTAAACAAAATGTAATTAGTTAATATATGGCGTTGCAAAATAGAAATAATTGATAAAATTGTCCATAAAGAATTTGTATACATGATCACTTGAAACTGTTGCATTGGTCCCCTTAGCTTCATTGTGGCTGATTTTATGGTTAGTTCATGTTACAGTTATGACATTTCTTCAATCCCTAAAGTCTCAGAGGTGATTAACATGTAACTTCTCCCTGTAATTTCCATACTACATTATACAGGAAACAGGTCATGCGAATACTTTAAGTATTCAGGTGGAAGTTGTTATGTTGATGTAACACCAAATTCTCTAATTGACCAGGAAATGTGTAGCAGTTAGATGGGAGGATTAACAATTAGATCTATGGAGTTAAAGATTTTTTTTGGGGGGTTCATGATTTTGTCTCAGACAATTTCAGGTTTAATAGTTAAGGGGTTTAATACCAGGAATGCCATCATGAAGTTGTAAAACATTACAGAAGTGAGTGTTGTGTTCCAACAAGAAATTGTTGAGTGTAGCTGAGTGCTGTGGCTCTTTAACTTCTCTTTTTCGATTTGTGCAGAGAGTTCGGATGACGACAAAATCACTCAATACAAATGGGAAGAAGTGAAAGGTCCTCTAAATGACAAGAACAAAATGATGAGCTCAGGAGTAGACTCTCCTGTACTTCAGCTCAAGTCTCTTGTCCCTGGAATCTACACATTCAAGTAGGTCTTCTGGTGGATCTGTGCAATTGTTTGCCAGTTTTTGTTTTGTTTTGTTTTGTTTTTTTATCACTGTCTGTTAAGTATGTCACATCCTATATTGTCATCTGTTCATTCATTTGAGATTAGTTCTGCATGCAACATAAGTTGTCACCCAAGAGAGTGAGTGATGACATTGGAGATACGGCAACACAGTCAGCTGTTACTCAAACCATTTACCCTAGTAGCCCTATGACACCTAAGAGTGACTAACATATAATTTCTCCCTACAATGTTACCCCTGAACCATTCATCACAGTCATGAGAATAAAGGAAATGATCAGCAACCAAAGAAGCACTTGATTGTCAAACAAATTCTTCTTAGTGAAAGACATTTTTCATCTTGTCATGGGCATTAGACAAAGAAAAAATTCCAAATCCCCATCTTTTGTTTTTATTATTATTTCTCATCTTTCTTATTCTAAATTTATTTGGTTGGCACCTTAAGACATGTATCCAAACGAGTGTGGAGAATATGCACACTGATACTGATATTGTTGAATTAGCTGAATAGTTATGTGCTCAAATTACTGTAATAGTATTCTTTTTAGCCATTAGCACACTACAATAACTGTACTTTATTTTGATTGCATTGTTGGATGGTCTGTGGAAGAGTAATCTGGAGTAAAAGTGTTGTCTGTAGTAGTGACTGACATTTTTACAACCTAAGGGGAACTCATAGTCAGAATAATTATAATGGTAATGACTCCCCTTCAGGTTAAGGCCACCGTGTCTCCCTGAACTCTTGTAAATGTTTAATGTTGTTGCAGGTTGACTGTGACTGACTCAGATGGTGAATCGGATTCCACTACAGCCACAGTGACTGTTAATGATGGTAAGTCCCTCTTATTCATGCACACACAACCATGTCACTTCTAAGATCGAGTTATCAACTCTCTTTTCTGTCTACCTTCTGTCTCATCCAATTTTACTGTAGCTCTTAGAATGTTTTGTTAAATCAAGTGATATCCCCTTGTTTATATATATTCTTTCTTGATATCAGCTGTCTGGTTTTTAAAAATTGTATTTGTAACTATTTAATTGTGAGGAGAGAGTTATTTTTGATCACTTCAGGTTGCCAAAGAGTTAAACTTATTCTGAGGTTTCAGTGCCAGAGAAGGAATTCAAGAATTGTGTCATCTCAAAGAAATCACTTATTTTGATCACACATTGTTGCTTTAGAGATGATATGAGTTATGTCAATGGTGTATTGAAGCTAACTGATGAATTTTTCATTCTATTTGTCTTGTAGTTACCATCATGTGTTTTCCTCTTTATTCCAGAGAAAGATTACCCACCTGTGGCACGTGCGGGAAATGATGTTGTGATTGTACTTCCTGTGGATCATGTGACTCTTTATGGTAATGGAAGCACAGATGACAAGGTACTTAATGATGGAAAAAGAAGATAACTTAAGTTTATTATTTATTTGAACAAATACAGGATAGCCATATTTAATTATACCTGCTAAGGCATGATCCTGTCCTTCTAGCCAGCATCACAGAACAACTGGCCCTGTTCAAAACCAATTTTTTTTTCCTGATAGCTGATTAGGGGTAGCAGTGACACTTATATATTCCTATTTAAACTTTTTTCCCCCAGGGTATTGTCAGTTATGAATGGAGCAAAACACCTTCCAGTCCAGCTGTAGGGGACATGCAGGTAGAAACATGAATATGCAGTATGTTACTTGTGTACAGTGCTATACTTTGCTTCTTAAATGAGATGTTTTTAGGCAACTTACTCTATAATCCTATGAAACAACAAGATGAAAACTTATTGTAAGGCTCAGTTTCCTGTTGTTGTTTGGGAAATTAAGTAGTATGCTCTTTTTCCAAAGAGGATTGTGACTGAATCCAAGAATATTTCCTAGACCCTTTCACTCCTAAGATCAGTGCCATAAGAAATTCTCCTTACTGTCTGCCATACCAGTCTTCTGATGTCACTTAGGAAAATTTGGTATTGGATCCCCTAAAGATCTTTTACTTTAATTTTTTTTCTTTATTCTCATTACTTTTCAGTCTGGTATTGTATTAATATTGTAAGGAGAAATTCTGTTTTGGTCATTCATAGGAGTTTACGAGTTAACCCTTTCACCCCCACAAGTTACCAAGGCAGAATTTCTCCTAACAGTATCAATACAATATCAAGCAGGCAGGTGATGAGAATAGAGAAGAATATCAATTATGGGATTATTAGTTGATCCAATACCAAATTCTCTGAACGAACATCATAAGAATTGTATGGCAGATAGTAAGGAGAATTACTAATTAGATCTTGGGAGTGAAAGGGTTAATCAGAAGGGAAAAAAAAGAAAAAAGGAAAAAAGAAAAGAACGAAAAAAGGAAAAAAGAAAATAATCAGTGCCTATGCAAAACTGTTTTGGTCTGATTAATTTAATGAAATTGCAGTGTACATTTGCACCCATTTATCACATCATTTACAGTGAGATAAGGATGTAGCAAATCGTTCCGCACTAAGGTCCATATCGTATTCTCGTATTCAGGATCTGTCACTAACACATTGCTTCTTGATTCTTCTACCCAATTGCAATACAGCGTCCCTTTTCCAGAATCATGATAATCTGTGCAAAGATTCCCAGATGCTTTCACTTGATTGCAGTGATTGGTTGTACATGTAATTGCAATGTGATTTTTTTCACTAGGGCACGAGTTCTCCAACTTTAAAGGTGTCCAACATGGTTGTGGGTGACTACACTTTTGTGTTAAAAGTGACCGATACTGGGGGGCAGACTGCTAGCTCTAGCTTGACAGTAGTGGTTCAACCTGAGAAGAATGCCCCACCTGTGGCAGTCGCCGGGTCAGATAAGGTTTGTTTGGTTTCCCTGTGTTCACGTTTCTGTTTTGTTGTAATTTTTGCCTTGTTGCAGATATTACTACAATTTTACTCCTAAGCTAGCTATTTTTGTAGGCCATTTTAAGTTCCGTGGAATATCAGTTTCAGAATTACGCTAGATGCCAAAAACCGTTAAATCATTAAGTATTACAGTAAAAAGTTCTTTTCGAAGAATGTGCATCCACCCTCGTTTTGAAAGAGAGACTAAGGACGTAGTCATGGAAATAGCCTATCGTTTATACTGAATGGAATATATATCTATCAGTGTTGTTTCTTAGAGTTTGTTGTTAGTCAAATGTATACTGTAGATTGTATTTTTTTGCATTTCTTTGCACCTTTCTGTGTGCCTATATGGTAATGGAACAGCGAGGAATTTCTTTTCTACTGAGTCACTAAAGGAGCTAACAGGGTTGATTGTCAAGAGTACGTCTGCTGTTTATCGGCAGTTGTTGATTCGTGTGCATTTTATGTGAATGAAGTACTTAAGCAATTATTTATCTTTTAGGATCTGGTGTTTCCTGACGACTCCACAGTTCTTGATGCCTCATCTAGTCATGATGATCAAAAAATTGTCAGCTACCACTGGGAGCAATCGAGGTGAGTTGGTATAAATACGCGCTTCTCAGTTGTCACGCTGCTATCAAATTTGACATCCAGATTTACGTAGTTAGAATTGCCTAGTTGGAGTAGGGGCAAAAAACGGTTCTCGTTGTACGTCATCTTATGACCACTCCCATCGGCTGGTGTATTGTGTATCTATGTTTTACTGCTCCCTGAAATACAACCCTGATAAAGATACATTAACATCTATCCAGGCAACTCCAGTTTCCTATAATGAGCATGTTGTTTGCTTTCTATCTCCTTGCGGTTACAATAAATTATTTTAAGCCACATTTTTTGCCTCCTCTGCCACCTCTGAATAATTTTTTTCGCTCCCTTCTCCCTCCACTGAGTAAATTCAGTTTGATAATTAACGTTTTAACTAGATTGTCGACCCTAGCCCAGTTGTCATGACTACTT
Organism: Pocillopora damicornis; assembly: GCF_964200805.1. NCBI lineage: Eukaryota > Metazoa > Cnidaria > Anthozoa > Scleractinia > Pocilloporidae > Pocillopora > Pocillopora damicornis. The sequence goes on from NC_142670.1 coordinate 7,622,546, forward strand.
ACATCTCTGACCTGCGTACTTTAAACATCTCTGTAAAAGTCTTGTGGCGTTTTTGCCCTCTGCCTGAATTAGCTCGCCATATATTCCCTACTTGTGCTTATCAACCTGTGAAACAGATAATTTCTTGCAACTTATGGCGCAGTAACATGGAATCAAAAGTCATCCTGTAATTGACTTCGTTCTGTTTTTATTTTGTTTTTTGAAGCGGGCCGCGCCAAGCTGAGATGTCGGGGGTCAATGACAAAGTTGTGACGGTTAAGAAACTTTTAGAAGGTCACTATGTGTTCAAATTAACGGTGACAGATGACAAGGGACTCACGGGAACTGATACAGTGGCAGTGAATGTTAAGAAAGGTGACTCTTAAGTTGTAGCTGTGACTTTCACCGTGTAGTACATGTACATGTTATAGTATTTTTAGCCTGCAGGGCTGTCCTTGTTTTAAGTGTTGCAGGACGCGCGTCTCCCTGCCAGCTGAATTAGTTGAGACGTGCTGGGAAAAAAGTTTTCCGAGGGTCTAGCACTAATTATCAGTGCTAGATTTTTGTAGACCTCTCGCCGACTCGCGTTGTTTAAGGCTTCATACTTTCCCGCAGGCTAAGGAACGCTCGTGCTGAAGCGTTGATAATGAAGGCCTGCTCGGGTAAATTCTGGATAAATTAACTGTACAATTGCAGCGCAACTCAGTCTTGTCGATGGACCCGTGATACATGCGATAGCGTTACGAGTCTGTTGAAACACCATTCGCGACAATGGTAGACAAGCGAAATTCTCCGCTCGAGGCGCGATCGGAAAGCGACGCCGTTCGCACAAGGCACGAAGTACAGGATGGCAAGAACGATTCTTGCTGCTTGCTCCTCTTAGCGCTAAGCCCTCAGTTTGCGGTCTCCGTCATGTGGATAGGTTACGTGATCGTATGTTTTAGCGGGCAATCAACAAGATCTCGTGCGGTGGAATTGACTTACGTAACAAATTACTCACTTTGAAAAAGAATGATGGCCTGGGAACGGAAGTTACCGAGTAAAGGACTATGGGATATTTTTCGGGGGACGCTCAAAGTGTCCATGCCAAAACACGTGCGTTGCTGTGTGCCCTTGTGTACAAATAATTTTCTAAAAGAAGATTTAGATATATGAAAATTCACATATTTGCACTGCGGTGGAAAGATGAAATTAGAAGATCCTCGCAGCTAAGAACACTACTGAAACTAGTAGTTGTTAGTAGGACCTGAAAAAAATTTTTTTCAGGCCCGTACGGGATTTGAACCCATGACCTCTGCGGTACCAGTGCAGCGCTCTACCAATTAAGCTAACAAGCCAACTGGGAGCTGGTCAATGAATTGGGTACAAATAAACATCCGAGTGAATGAAGATTTAGATATATGAAAATTCACATATTTGCACTGCGGTGGAAAGATGAAATTAGAAGATCCTCGCAGCTAAGAACACTACTGAAACTAGTAGTTGTAAGTAGGACCTGAAAAAAATTTCAGTCCTACTTACAACTACTAGTTTCAGTAGTGTTCTTAGCTGCGAGGATCTTCTAATTTCAATTTTCTGAAACTTTTGGTGCACAGACTTGGTGATATTGCTAGACTCCAGCAGCTGTGCCTAGAGTCAATGGCTGTGGGATAACTCTAAGTGGCAAACAATACACAGCAGTTGCGCGCAACACATCTATCCGCTGAATAGCGTCTGATGAAGGGGACCGTTTTTTATTTTGTTTTTTTTTTTAATTTAGTATGGTTAGATCAAACAGTGAAGGTTCGATGTTTGCTGAGTTCACATGTGTTTTGAGCGTAACATTACTCACACATAACCGCTCTCCACCTAGGAATGTATATGAATCCGTTTCGGGCTCTCCGTCGTTGAAGACGAGTGCCAGGGTGGGTGAGCTACATGGTTACTGAACACGGAGGTCGCAGTTGTCAAGGAAACCGCAGTCGTTTGAGCGCCCGCTTTTTTCGCCCATTTTCGCTAACCAAGAGCTTGTACATCGGTAAATTGGTTATGGGAAGCTATTAACCCTTTGCATTCTAACATCAATAATCAAATTCTCCTAGCTATTCTCTCTACATTTCCTCGGATGATGACAAGGAGAATTTGTGTAACAATCAAGTGCTTCTCCAGTTGAAAATAATTTCCAGTCTTCTTGTGATCTGAACGTTTGATTCAGCGGTGATAATGTAAGGAGAAATTAGCTGCTAATCACGCCAAGGGTAAAGGGTTAAAGAGAGCTGAATGATTTAGAGGTTTCTTGTGTTTAAGGCAGACTGACATTCCACCTAAGACGAATAGTGGTTGATCTAATCACCCTTTACACCTTATGAGTGAAGATAAGCATCTAATTTCTCCCAACAGTTTCCCCCTTAGAATCAAACATTAAGGTAATGAGAATGAAAGAGAAGATCACAAATTCCTAGAGGCACTTGATTGCTAGACAAATTCTCCTTGTTCGTTCTATAGGAAATGTATAGAAAATAGTGGGGAGAACTTGGATATAGATTTCAGGGTTTAAAAGGGTTAATCGTGCTCTTTTAACCGATATAAGCTCCGTCAGGTAGTGGTCCCTAGCCCGCAGATATTTGCGGATGTTTTGTCTCTGTTGACACCGAGTTGCCTTTTTATTTTTTAGATATAAATAAGCCTCCTATTGCCAATGCTGGTCCAGATGTCACAGTACATCTCCCAAACCGAGCTGCGGAACTGGATGGATCCAGTTCATATGATGATCATGGGATTGTTATGTACGAGTGGTCACGTGATCCTAAAAGTCCCGCGGCTGGTGTAAGTGTTAACTAAGCCTGTAGAAACGGTCGTGCACGCGGTATTTGAGACCTTCATACATGTAGCTATGAAGTTTTAAGCCATAACGCTGGCAAGTTTCTTTCAAATGTCGCGATATTTCCTTTTACGAAAAATCAGTTTGTGTTTTAGTCAACAGTTTAAATGCGTTTGTAACTCTAGAGCAAAATTTGCAGAACGTTTCCATCAAATGTCAAATCTCTCGAAGGGAAACCAAACTTTTTCACTTAACATGCTTGTCTATGAAATACAAAGTTTTGAAACTCGCGCGCATAGCCTTAATCCTGCAAAAAGTGTTGTAGCCGCTGTCGTTGTTTCCTGGCGGAGAACAGTATGGCCAGCCTTCCTTCCCAAGGCTTGCTGCACTTGCGCACTTATTTCCTTCCTTCCAGTCTTTCCCGTTCCACATTATATGTTGGTTTCCATGGTTGAAACGCGGCAAGAAAAGAGTCGATTTATTATGTTTGATTACAGGATGTCATCAACAACAGTGACCATCAGGCTGTACTGCGGCTGTCAAACCTTGTAGAGGGAATGTACAAGTTCAAGCTCACTGTGGCTGATGGGAAGGGGCTCAAGGGCAACGATGACGTCATACTTACTGTAAAAGAAGGTGCGTTGCCCAATCAATTCGTGAATGCTTGGTGGCTAACCTTTTACAGCGCAACTTCAGTATGCATATTCTCCATACTATTTTAAATGCATTTTCAAGGGTGCTGACAGAGAGGATTTGTTTAACAATTAGGAGCTCTCCTAGTTGATCGTTTCCTTTTTTCTTGTGACCTTAATGCGTGAATCAGGGATGATATCGTAAGGGGAAATTAGATGTTACTGACTCTTCGGGGTCAAAGGTTCAGAGTGCACAAGAGGTGTATGCGCACTAACTAGGATACAGAGGCTGGCTTTAAGTGGTGAGTGCTGTTTGCACATGTGCAGAAGTTTGAAAATCTGATTGTTTGACTTGCAGATCAAAACAGTGCTCACCTTGTGGAGTTGTACCTAGATGTCGACATCACGAAATTCACTGAAGAAAATAAGGTACATTGTACTGCCTATTTTACTTTTAAATATTTTATTATTCATTTTTCCATTCATTTATTTATTTCTTTCGAGATGAGCGGTTCTTAGCGTGTGAGCGACCAGTTAGGTGACCCCATCCTCCTTCCCTCAAAGAAAAAAATTTTTTTTTGGGGGGGGGGGGGTTGTTACCTCGGAAAAAGGAAAGATTTTCGAAAGCGCTAGGTGTTCTCTTTTTTGAACTTTTATTTTTTTTCCTAACTTGTACATCTGCAGGAGCAGTTAATTCGTAAACTGGCGGTAATCCTTGACGTTCAAGATGAGGATATTATAGTGGAGCATTTAAAAGAAGCTGGTGTCGGACATAGGTACGTAAAATACTGCCTGGCCAAGAAGATAGCTCTTTTTCATTCACACAAACCAGAGGGTTCAGCTTCTTCTAGTTCTCTCTCGGAGCCATTGTGCTGGCTTTGGTTTGATTTGGTTTGGTTTAGTTTGGTCTTGTCATTGAAAGAGCACCCCCCCTCTCCTTGCCATTTTATTTTATTTAATTTTTTTTTTTGTCATTCCGATAAAACCAAACAACACTTGCGAATAATACAGCTTCTGGTGGATAAAGAAATCGTTTCGGGATAAAATCTCGAAGTACTGTAACAAGAAGAGAAAATGCCATATCGATTGTCATTTTGTTTTGCTTTGTTTCGACAGTATGAAGGTGATGTTTTACGTTAAAGATAAATTGCTCAAAGCTAAGGATGGCTACGAGGTGGCTGCAATATTAAAGGAGAAGATTGGGAACGAGGAAGGCTTCTTCGAGTTTAGAATGTTGAAAGTAGAGCCGTATAGTAAGTATTGAACGTCAGGTCACCGGATGATGATGATGATGATGATGATGATGATGATGATGATGATGATGATGATGATGATGATGATTACTATGATTATGATTATTTTTATTATAATTATTATTCTTTTTGTTATTATTATTATTATTATTGTTATCATCATTATTATAATTATTATTATCATTATTAATTTTTGTTTGTTGGTTTGTTTGTTGTTTGTTTGTTGTTGTTTTTTTTAAGTTAACTCCCAGCGACCTGAAATCTCCTACTGGTCGCTGGAAATATAATTTAAGTCAAAACAAAACAAAACAAAAGAAAGCAGAACAAAGCAAACAAAACAAAACAAAAAAAGACATCTAATAAGAGATTTTGTTCTAGAATGTGTACCTCACTTTAATATCAGATAATAAAACCTGAGTAAAATACTACGTGACTTCTTGGTACTTGGCAACCGACATTGAGCCGCCAAATGAGTGTCTTCAATTGCAAATTATGTCGATTTCTACTCGGCATGGCGACCAAAGCGGTCGCAGCTTTAAGCGCAGCAGAGAGCAGTGGTATCTTGATTTATTCTAAGGGGAAATTTCAAACTCAAAATTTCCCTTTCCAGTTTTTCATTCACCGTCGCGATTAATCTTATCCAACCTCAACAGAGATACAAGTAGGTCAAAACGAACTAGCATTCCATTTAGTGAGAGTAGTGATTCCCTTTGTGGCGCCTTAATGTTATGACTTTACCATTACCTTGCACTTCAAGTTTGTAGGAATAACTGTTCAGGTCATGGTTACTGTGATCGCAGCACCAAGATGTGCGTTTGCGAAAGTTTTTGGATGCAGGATTTCTTCAAAGTGCACTTTGGAACTAGAGAAAGCAATTGCGGTAGGTGGCTTGTGGCCTTTTTGTTTTTTTGTTTGTTTGTTTGTTTTTTCCTTTTCAAGAACCCCGCTAGCAATACAACATCACCGTTCACGTAGTAAATTACTTTAGCAGGTAGACTGTAAGGTTATCTCGGTCTAGGAGTTATGATGTTTGGTTTATTTGCAGATTGGAGTATTTTATACGTAACTGTCATAATCTTCGGCATCATTATGGCCATCGGTGGGATTGTGTGGGCGATATGTTTCTGTATGGGAAGGTTAGTACCACATTTTTATGTAAAGAACTATGTTAAGCATTTGGGACGAGTGTGCCCACGGTGACAAATAAAAGTTGTGAGTCTTCCTCGAAGACTTGCACCTCAGATCATCCGATTCCGTTCTTTAATTCTCCACCTCTGAACATCAGGAAACTTTATCGTGAGTAAGGTCATTACTATATGCTGGTTCATATGTGACACACGCCTTCCTTTATACTGCTAGGATCAGCAATGTCGAAAGAGTCTTGTACTTAGAACGATGAAGAAATATTGCTAAATTTGGGCTCAGTCGTCGAATGAGGAATGGTGTTACCATTTTTCTCTAGCGTAGGAGATAAGTAGAAAACAAAACAAAGACAAAAATATAAATCTTTGGCGAGGACTCTAGTTCAGATCTTCCACTTTCCGCGGTGGGATACTTTACCAAATGAGCTTCAAAGACCTCCTGGATTAGCCAGGTCATACATGATGATATGTGACCAACGTCGTATTTCTGATCATATCAGGACGTGGGCCTATCTCGCGCTACAATTTTAACACGGTGTCTTAGGATAAGTTGGTTACTAGTTTGATGAAGCGTGACAAGGACAAGGGCCTGGTTCATGTCGCTGAAAACTCGTCTGTTCAAGAATTTTTTTTTTTTGGTATGAAGTAAGATATCATTTTCTTTATAGATTCCATCGAATCGTTGGAAACATTTATTTTATTGAACCTAGAAAATGCCGCTTTTCGCTCGTCAAACGAATCAATGCTCCTCACGACTCGGCGCTGTTAGTACAACTTACTTTCTCTTTTCAGCAACAAGCACATTACTCACATAATGTTTGCACTGCACAGTAAGTTAACAGAAGTAAGAGTCCTCCCTTTGTCCACTGTAAATGAATAATGAAATAAGTCATATTCTTCCCTCCTCTTTGCTTTGTGTGCAAATTCTTTCCCACCGTTCTTTCACTTATCTTTCTTACCTATCAGATTGCTGAATTTACTTCACTTCTACACGGTTCTCAATCACCCCCAAAGGTCGATGAACCTCCCGTCTGAAAGACAGTATTGGTCAAGGACTCCTTTAGTTTAGGGGTCCGGACTCTCGTCCAGCTTTTTACCCCGTCATGTTAACTTACAATGGAATATCGCCTGAACCACTCATTCAATTTTTTTCAATCTTTGTCCGAAACTTTCTTCCACCTTTGCACAGGTTTCCTCTCCTCTCTATCTCTCCATTCTTCTTCTATTTAGAATCCGTCGTAAGAAGGTTGTAGTTTCTGTTAATCCTCCGAGTACAGAAGATGCTTCTTCAACGGATCGTAGGTATGCTTCAAATATTCTCACGGGTACAGGGTTAACTAAGCGACACGCCCAACCCCTGTTTTCCCGACTTTCTCAGTAAAGCCTCAATGTCGTTGAATTATTATGGGATGACTGTGCATCTTGTTCATCCTTTTGTCAAATGTTGTTCTTTTTGTCGTGTTATTCTTCAACGTTAATTCAACGTACAATTCATCCTTCTCAGCTGAATTCTTTCTTTCTCTTTTTTTTCTTTTTTTTTTTTTTTTTTTTTTTGACCACACAGTAGAAATTCATAGTTTGATTTGAATCGCTTCGCTCGTCACTTTTCCCGAGCTTTTTTCCATGTCATCTCCTTTTTGGAATCTCACTTCCTCACTGAATCATTTTATTACACCATGAAAGATTAACACTATTATGTATTTATTTCTTTGTTCATTCCTTGTCCTAACTACTCAACATTCGATTTCGTTTTTCACTCTTTGTTAGGCTCTACGTTTTAACATTTTTTTTTACCATTTCCTGCTAGTTTTACGTGTTTTTTTGTCGGGTTGTGAAATTGTGCTATTTGTGCGAATAAGATGGATATTCTTTGTGACATATAACAATCCTGCTCGATCATTTGTTCTTTTTTGTATTTTAGAGACCACTTTACAATTGAGTGTCAAACGCTTAACTTCGTTAAAATTGTTTCAGTTTTGATATTCGCTCAGTGATTGGTTAAGAAAGTTGGCGTCGACGGGTCTTGGTTATTCTCGTTTTCCCCCGCTTCAGGCAGTTTACTAGTTTTAAATTTTAATTCACATCAGCTCCTGATGAATTTTGGCTCTCCTCTGATTGGCTGTTGTGATTGTCACGTACTTTTCCTTATTATCAGAGCAGTTTTCAATGAAGTATCGAAAGTGACCCTTCACTTCGCTCTGTCAGCGGTCTCGAAAACTAGCGCCATCGTCTCAACCAATCAAATGCAAAACTAAATTCAATCCCAACTTGGTCACGCGCGTTTTCTTGCGCTTCAAGGAAGGTGCATGTTTTTACTTTGAGTTCTGATTGGTTGATGATGATGTTAAGCTTTGTTCTGATTCGTAGCTTTGATTATTCAGGTTTTGTTTTTTGGTACTTGGTTGTTAAAACTGTTTTGATACGCCGTCATTCTTTACAGGAGACGAGTCCGTGGCAAGAGGCGCCATCGTTACGCCGTTCTTGATGAGGACGAGGAGGACAAACTCGAGAGCATGGAGATGCTTCCTAAAGGAGGTGAGAGACGTTGGAGATTCGTTTTCTTGCTGCTTAAATTTTAATAGAGGTTGCACCTCGGAATTTATAAGCTGTGTCGGAGGTTTCTCGAAGGGAGGGATATAAGTTATGTCCTTGTTTATTCGGGATGGTTAAAGATCTGGGCTCAGTTTTATAACGGGCGGATAAATCGTTATCCAGCGGATAAGTGATGGCAAAACTTAGAGCGTTATCCGCCAGATAGAGGTTTATCCTGTAGATAACGTTATGCGACTTTCGAACAACTGGGGCTTGATAAAAAGGAACATCGTACATGATAAAAAAGAAGCGATAAAAGAAAACAAAAACCCAAAAAACAATAGAATAGTGCCGGATTCAATACAAGTATTCGTGTAACTAATGCCGGTCTTGTGGCGTTGGCTAGATTGATAAATTGTGTAGGAACGCTCCTCATTTAGTAAGGCATTCTAGCCTGGTTACCATTTAAGCACAAATCCTGCGAAATACGACGTATTTACCAAAGCGTTCCTGCCCTTTCTCCCGCCCAAAGTCTTCCCACTCAAAGTCTTCCCGCCGAAAGTTTTCCCGCCAAAAGTTTTCCCGCTCAAAGTTTCCCGCCCAAAGTTTTCCCGCCCAAAGTTTTAACGCCTAAAGTTTTCACGCCTAAAGTTTTCACGCCTAAAGTTTTCACGCCTAAAGTTTTCCCAATTTTGGCCCTAGTTGTACACATTCGGCCGCCTTCTTTCCAGCCCATACAAATGATTGGTCTGCGGAATATTTGCGATCGCGAAGATAAAATTGAGACTTCATTTCCTTTCGGTTTATTTATTCACTTTTCCCTTTATTTTATTTAATTGTTTTCTTTTTTAACGAAATTTTTGTTGGATTCGATGTTCTTATTTCAGGTAAATATTTAAGTACCAGTCTGATGCTGAGTGACACCGGGGATGATAGCGACGCAGAATCAACTGTTTTCGAAGCTAAGAAACGACACATGAACGGCTCTATGAATGGCTATATAAGGAAAGACACGTGATGCAAAGCACTTACAAGTAACATGCAAACCATCGATAGCTCTTTTGGCTACTGGTTCATCACAGTACCTCGTGTAAGAAGGAGCTTAAGGAACTTATAGGTCAATGTAGCCTAGTGTCCAGGGACTCACGAGGAGTTTAGCCGAAGGAAAGTGACTCAGAACGAAAACGTGGCTTCTATTTAATGCCACAATCTTGAGTGACGATTACGCACCGACTTCTGGTTTGCTCGCTCGTGGAGGCAAAAGCATTTTTCTGCACAAATTTTTGTCGACTCGTGAAAAAAAACTTGTTGCAGTGTTTCAGATTTGGTCGATGCGATATGATAACAAGATAGAGATTTAAGGCTCCATTCTTAAAAGAATGTAAAGCATATAAATTGGAGATTTTGGATGGTTTACGTGTTTTAAATCGTTAACACTGCAACTTGGTTGAGATGGCAATGAAAATTTAACTGTCGAAGAATGATGGCTCCCCCGGGTGAGAATTTGAATGAGATAATTGAAAGTTATGAAAAATTATCTATAGTTAAATATTACTTTTATAAATTCAAGAAGTGAATAGGATACAACTAATATAAATACACAGTTTACATATGAAAATTAATAGCGAGCTATTTCGCTGAATCTAAAACCAAATACAGTCATAAATTATTAGCGATTACTTGTGCTCCATGCTTAAGTGAAAGTTCACATGTTTCAAAGTGAAAGATTCTGCATGTCAAAAAACGTTATCGATGTGCACTTCATTAGCAAAGTTAAGAGGCTTTGGTAGAACACTTTTGCGCTGTGTTATTTAGCGCTATATAGCTGGAAAAACCATGTCGCTAACACAGTTTTAGCACTGCGCAACGGAGCATAGAATTAGGTAGAGTGTCCTAGAAGTAATTTATATTGTAGGGCAAAGCTCTTAATTTGCGTAAAATCTAAGTAAAGAATTGATTGCATATGGTTTTTCTTGTTAATCACTGATCTGTAACTTCTCTTTGAAGATCGTGATTTTGATGTTGCAGACGGGTTTTTGCAGTGTACTTCTCAGAATTGATATATGTGTCAAGATCTCAATTCGTTACATTGTAGACATGATTTGGGATAGACAGATCTGTTCAAGTTACAAGAAAATGGATAGCAATTAAATACGCGGATGGCAAATCATATTTGTAAAGGTCAATAGTCAAGAGAATACAACGGAGTTGACGTTGAAATAGCCTCTGCGAAGCAACATATCAAGGAGTTTTCCGCAAGAAGATTTTTTCACTTATTTGTTACCATTTCAGTTTACCACGAGTGCACAATCAAAATGCCCGACTAGAGAGTAAATAGGAACACTCAACAGTTCGTCTCCATTTTCATTCGTTTGGAATATGGTGATGTTTGATTTTCTTATAGATATAGTATGGTTTTTTTTTGGGTTTTTTGTTTAGTTTCTTAACGTCTCAATTTTTATCTCGCCAGTTAGGATACATTTGCCAAAAAAAAGAAAAAAGAAAGAAAATTGTAGATGAGCAGCAGACCAAAAAGAATTCGTAACAATGATACTATCTGCCTTGATATTTAGAGAAAATTCAGCCAACTTATAGCAAGTATAATGACAGCTGAAAAGTGGAATTTTTATTTTAGATTGATCTGTAGGAATATTGAACAACAGACCTTTTGCTGCGGGTCTTTGCATAAATGAGACGCTTTCATACGATAACTTTTTTTTTTTATCTAAGAATATCTGATGAAACGATGGAGATCTCTTGGAAATAGATGCAGTGATAGAAAACTCGCGCCTCCAAGTGGTTGCAGTTTAAATAATTAAATAAAATATTTATAAATCGCTCAAGGCTATTGCAAACATTTATTAACGGAGGCACACGGCGAGGTTTTATTTGAATCAATAAAGTTTCTTACAAGGTACAGCATTTTCTATTTTTTGTTGTGTTTTATCCCTAAGTTATATCATTTGTCACCCACCGAAACGAAAAAAGAAAGGAATTATAAAAAAATAACGATGGTAATGAACATTTTTTCACCAAAATGGAAGGAAATATCCTCAATTTACATCGACAAAAGATGAATATATATTAAATATATATTTACTTTATACTACGTAGGAACCTTTGTGTTGTATATCAAGAGTAAACAAGTGGTGTTTGCGTCCGTCGTTAGTTCGCGTCACCTAGCATTAAGGGAACAGATAGAACGAAAACAAGGAAATGTTGCATTGACTTATCCTCTCAATATTTCAGTTTTTGTGTGCTTTTAAGCACTTGGTGTGCGTGATGATTATTTTGCAAATTAGGACTTGGAAAGTCATCAAAAGCCTTCATGATAATTGAGAAATCTAAAAGCAAAATTAGAGACTTGCAATATTTTTATAATTATTCCCGCAATTATTTGTATTGTTTGCTTTTGGCGAAAGCTACGTCTCTGAAAGCGCTGCCTTTTGTTTCCTAATTAGTAAACGCATTGACAGGTGAGATGATGCTGTTGGCTTTTTCTTTACGTCAGGAAAGCAAATAGTCTGCAATTAACAAAACAAACAATTTCTTGTCTTTAATTTCAAACGTAGTGTTTACTTGAGGAAATTGGTTTATGGAGAAACAAACTCTGTCGATACAATTTTCGGATCGTTTCGGGATTCAGTCTTAAATTCTGAACACATTTCCACTTACGATGGAGCGCACGTTTGAGAAATCTCTCTGCCTTGGAACAGGAATTCCATTTGCGGCGCTGATATTTATGATTTCAATTCCCAATGCGATAATCCTAGTAACTCTATACAGAAATCCTCTTCGTTGCTTCAGAAAAACTTTCACGGTGTTTCTAGCGTTCATAACCGCAACAGATCTCTTTGTGGGGAGTGTAGTTTGCACTGGAGAAGCCATAACGCGATTTTTGTGTTCTTTCCGTGGAAAAGAGTTTCCTGGCGAAGGTGACATTCCCACAATTTTAGGATACATTGGAATCAACAGTTCAATCCTTATGGTCACTGCTATGTCCGTGGATCGACTTGTGTCGGTCGTTTGCCCACACTTTTATCTAAACACCGTTAAACCAAAGACACTTGTCTTATGCAACTCAATCATCGTTATTTTTTCTGCGATATTTGCCTGCCTCCAACTTGCTGGGATTCCAATTGATGTGTGTATTTCCATAGATATACATCTGCACACGACATTTCCTCTTATCACGACAAGTTTGTCTTATTTAGGAATATTCTTTGTCTTGCGGAAACGCGCTCGAGTCGATTTTCAAAGACGGGAGGCCAATTCGACAAATGCTTATCTTAGTGACATGCAAACGATAACGCGTGTTAAAAAAGAAAGGAAATTTGTCACGACTTCCTTCTTAATTCTGCTTTTCCTAATCATCTCCCTAATTCCATACTTTGCATCAATTCTTGTTGATGCGAACTGTTCTGGTTGTCGCGGTAAGAAATGGCTTATTGTGCTGAAAGAATCTTCAGTGGTATTCTTATTTCTAAATTCAACTGTGAACCCGTTATTGACAACATTTCGAATCAACGAGTTGAAACATTCCTTAAGAATTGTCATCCGCGTGCAAAGAAAAGAAGATGTAAGCAGTTTTGGAAGTTCTGTCCAACAGAAAACAATGAGGAATACAGCCTCCGTTTAACTGGCTTAACTCTACACTGCTCTAAAGAGCCTATGAACAAGCCAAACAAAGGATTCCTCTCAAGTTGCAGAAATAGAACCTTAGTCAATCTTGTTGATAACAACCACAGCAAGTTCTGTTTCTATGGTCGAATAACCCACCAACAGTGCTATTAACAGAAAGTTCCTAAGCAAGCTATACCACACACCAGGCTCAAAGCAAATAGAGTCCTTTATTCGCCAGCAGTGACCTTAAGCAAACCACGACGGCGACGGCAGTGAAAACGAGAGAAACCAAAAGCTTTTGATGGGCAAAACAATAGCTGTGCGCGTGCGTTTTATGGTCTTTTACATTCCTTTACCGCCCTTTGCAAACCAGCAAGGTGGAATCACCAAATTTTTCGTGGTCTGAGAACGGAACCCGAGGACGAAATACTCTTTTTTTTTTTTTTTAATTCATCGCTGCTTACAAATGCTTTGTTGAGGCTGCATTAGGGTTGTCGACAAATGGCACCATTGTAGGGACGCCAAACCCATTATTCCATTTGAGAAATTCATTAGAAAGTTATGAATTTATTTCGTCTTTAGAGAATTGAGTTAACTCTTCTGCGTTGTCGTCCCAATCCTCCACCCCGACTGTTCTATGCACAACTTTATATGGTATATGACAGGAGCATGTCACCTGTTCGCAGTTCCGATTTTTTTATTTGATATCATTACCCTATTAGCTCGCTCATGCACAACTTGTTTGTAAATAAGGCCACATGCTACGTTTGAATGGAATTCAGGCTGAGGTTTTGCTGAAATTAACTAAGGAGTATAAACCTGAAATTCTGCATGGAATGAAACACTGGAAAAGTACCCAGCGAGAAGTTAGATAGACTGATGGAAATTTTCGTTATCCGTGTCCCGGGAGACCTATATCACCTGAGAATATCCTCAATATGCTTTTACTTAAGTAGGTGCTTATGGATGACGTTGTATATTACTATAATCATTCAGTGCAAGGTAATTTCAATACTAAAGAAGCAAAAATTGTTTAAAATGATGACAACGCGGTTTCTTCGTATTTCTAGGGAAAATCAAACGTAACGAAAGAAAGCGATACTTCTCTGACAATCCAATTACAAACTATTTGAGAATTATTCATTTTTAACGAATAATTCCCCAGACGAAGTCGAGGAAAAAAATTGTCGAATATAATTTCTTTCTGTCAGTCTATCACCTTGAGACCCGCACTATTTATCAAAATAACATTTTCCCGATCCCTTAGAAGACTCTGTGGTATTCAAGCGGACCCCATCTGTTGGAGACGACTGATCCACCCTCCGACGCCTGACCTCGCTTTCAAATGTTCCACCATTTAAGGTAAAGGGATCTAGCTGGCATTATTATAATAATGTGACATTGGTCCTGTTTATTGAAAAGGCAGTGTCTTTGAAGGCATCTTGTGTATTTGAAGATGAGAGCATGGTGTTGATGGGAAATATTTCAATCCTTGCCATTCGTCTATGCGTGGTTCAAAATACGTCCAATTTCTTTCTTAGCGCCTGTTTTGGAGACTTAATTATCAGCTTAACACACTTTAACCTTATCATTTGTGGTGAGCAGTCAAATATATTAAAAGCTGGCATGATTACTACATTCAGCCTGTCTAATAAAAACGTTGGTCGATGCAATATTTTGCGCAGAGTTTTAATAAAAATATATGGAGTATACTACCAAGACCTCAACATCGCAAGATTTAAATTCATTAAATTTTTTTGTAAAACTTGCTTGCGGATTAGTGAATTGTTTACCAAATGAATAAACCAAAAGGCCCCAAATTCGTGGACTTAAAAATCATGACATAGATTCAGCGTCTTTTCTGAACCTAAAGGAAGAAAATTAAAAGCGAGTCTAATATCACAAATGTTTAGTAACCACACAGCGTCGCAATTCTCTACGGCGAGTGGCATTTTGAGTCAAGGGAGAGAAACTGTCTTATTGCGACTCAAGAAATGCAATTACGCAGCTACCCTTCTCCATTACTGTGTATTTGTCCTTGGAAATGAATAGGCTAAAAATGATTACAACACTATCATCTAACAGGTTATTAGATAAATATCATTGTGGATCCAAAATCTCACCACTTAATCTAAATTATCAATTAGTGGTAATCTTAAATTTGCTGGACTCACTCTAGTTGAGGAGTTTCAATGGGTTGACGGTTAACGATTTAATTTTTGGCAATTCTACAGCTGAAATTATTTTTTGCTGCGATTTAAGGAAAAAAAAATAACGGTTAGGTTTGTTATGACTCACGGTTAAAATTTGTCGGTTTTTATGCCTAACGGCTAAATTACCATGCCGTTCTACGGTAAGGGGTTGACCCCATCAGACCCTCGCTTTCGTTTGTGCTTTCACGAATGTGTAATGAATTTCTTTGTTTTTCCGTTTTGGTTTTTTTTTAACATCTGAAGGACGCTATAAATGAACATTGGCTTTGAAACACCCACAACACAAACTTAATAGCTGGCAAACCCTATAGTTTTAGCGTCGGTGGAAACACACTACTTTGACAGACTCTTTCAGTTGGTTAACACGAAAGGTTGTTAAACAAGGATTGACAAAAGAGTTGAAAAACAAGAACACGACTGATGATTCTTTGAGTACAAATAGCCACTTTTGTTCACGACAAGCGAGACAGTTTGCCTCCAGAATAACTGTTATGAAATAAGGTACAAGTGATGATATTAGAAACAGCAAAATTAACAACGATGTTATAGCAATTTTCCGTTCATTTTTGGCGTTGTCGACCCTACGCATGACATGGAGTGCTGGTTCACCACGCATTCTGTGTTCTCTTGGAATGTCAACTCGGGTACGTTTTCGTAGTATCACGAATATTCCGGCATAACACACAGAAGTCGTTGCAAGAGGAAATGTAGTATGCAGATGTATATCTATTGACACATAGGTATCAATTGAGATTCCGGTAATTTGTAGCAAGGCAAACATTGTCGAGAAAGCAATAATACTCGCATTGCACAGAATAAGGTGTTTTCGCTTGACCTTGTTGCGATAGAAGAGGGGAAAAGTTACTGATATAAAGCGATCCACAGACATTGCTGTTACCAATAAGATAGAGCTGTTGACTCCCGTGTATCCCAACAATTTAACGACGTCTCCATCCTTTGGTAGCGTTTTGTCTCCAAAGGCGCAGGAAAATCGCATTACGGCTTCTCCAGTGCAAACCACACTTCCAGCAAATAAATCAGCTGAAGAAATAAAAACGAGAAATACAGCAAAGGATTTTTTGAAACAGCGAAAAGGGTTCTTGTACAACGCAATCAGAACGAAGATGTTTGGAAGTGATATCAAAACTGAAAGCAAAATGAAAGAAATTCCAGTCCCAAGACAAAGAGACTTCTCGAATTCCCGATCCATGGAAAAGAAAATGATTCCTTCCTTCTCTGCTGCTGTAGTGTAGTGGTAAGAGCGTCACAATTATCATAAAGTAATTAACAAATTCCTCCTCTTTCTTTCACTTTGTTTGCCTTAAACATGCCTGCGGGATATTGCTGAAGTTATTGAATTCATAAGAACTAAATTTCACCTGCCATTGACGTATCAACAAGCGCAGGAAAATTCCCAAATCTGTTAATTAAAAAAGAAACCACACACACATACATGAATAAGATAGGATCAAATACTGCTGTTAATTGGTGAAATAAATTGCATCTTTTTCAGAGTGTCCATTCCAGGGCTCAATATTCATATCCCAGATAATTCTTATTGAGTCTCCGAAAAATTTCTCTCAGTAACTTCGTAACCTTCCTTTCTTTGTTTTAGTTTTGTATGTTAAATTTTTTTGCATTTCATCTTTTTTTTCTAATCGCAACCACTTTCACAGAAAGTTTATCTACGTGCAACAGACTTCTAGCGAGATCAGTGTAAATTCCATTCCCTTCAAGCGCGTAAACTTATAACTAATATTTATCTGTTTTTTCTACAAAGTTTCACACTCTCAGAAGCTTGTATTATTTACATAGGTATAGGTTCACAATCAGACTTATTCTAATTTTTTCAAGGCAAATGGACTTCATGCTAATCTGTAACTTAATCCCTTTCAATTTGGTAAACGACTTCTCCTTTCAGGTTTTAAAATGCCAAACTTGTGTTGGTGCAGTCAAACAGAATTCGCTCATATTATGAGTCACACGTCACTCGCTAAATTAGTCATCGATTCAGGCCGTTTCCCCACACGAAAGGGACTTTTAGTTTCGGATGTAGGAGCTGTCTAACTAAACTTGAAGTAGTCATCATTCATCGGATATTTTGCATACTAGTATTCTTTTCAAATTCTTGAGGTTTACTCGATATTTTCATGGCAGAAGAGCATATATGTATATATTCGTCTACGGTCGCTGACGAATCGACACACTGGAAGTCGAACTGTGCGTTAAAATACCGGAAGTCGAGTGGCGTGAGCAATGTGTGAAAATAAGTAGTATGAAAAGAGATCAAAGTGTTCTGTGAGCAAACTCGTGAATTGACACATGATTTTTTAGCTTATGTTTAATGTTATCTGGTTTAGGGAATTTTGTGTTTGATTGTCATATCTAGAGTACGAGCAGTAGTTCAGTATTCGCTAATGTAGCAAATAAACAAAGTAACGTTGGGATAAGAGGGCGTCACAATTGAAATGATCATGCTATTACATTTGACAAGGTGGATGATGTCATGTGTTTTAAACGTCTATTGTTTTTGTTTCTGGTTCAAAAGAAAAGGTTGGAAGTAAATGTGGGTGAAAAGTGAAATTTACTGTCTTTCGTTGTAAATATTAGAAAATCAAGGCAAGA
This sequence comes from Pocillopora damicornis, assembly GCF_964200805.1. Taxonomy (NCBI): domain Eukaryota; kingdom Metazoa; phylum Cnidaria; class Anthozoa; order Scleractinia; family Pocilloporidae; genus Pocillopora; species Pocillopora damicornis. The sequence goes on from NC_142670.1 coordinate 7,640,345, forward strand.
CTGTCTTAATGAAAATTACATTTACAAATTACATTTGACAAGGTGGATGATGTCATGTGTTTTAAACGTCTATCATTTTTGTTTCTGGTTCAAAAGAAAAGGTTGGAAGTAAATGTGGGTGAAAAGTGAAATTTACTGTCTTTCGTTGTAAATATTAGAAAATCAAGGCAATACTGTCTTAATGAAAACATTAACATACATACATACATACATCTTTATTTAACAATGCAGGTTAGAAGGATTGGCAAGACCGAAGTCCTGATGTGGACCTGCCTAACTACAACTTAGAAACAATTACAATAAAATATATAATACAATTGGAAAAACTGAGTGAAATCTGTCTTGAACACAATCCTAATTTGATAATTAAATATATAACAAGTATTAATTCGTAATTAAAAATATAGAAAGTCATCGTGTTTCATTGAAACACAGCAGGAACCTTTAGCAAAATTTATGCTATTGAGAAGATGCTTATTAACCTTAAGCTTGATCTTAAACAGTCTTAAGTTAGCACATTCCTTGACATGATGGGGAAGTAGGTTCCATGCCAAGGCGGCCCTGTGTTTAAAAGAGGACCTGCCAAATTCAGATCTTGGTCTTGGCACTTCAATATTTAGAGAATTTCTTAAGCTGTAATTTGTTTTTGCCTTAGAAATTAGAGTATTTAGATCCTCTGTATTTAAACTATGATAGGATCGATAGGTCAGAACCAGCAGTCTTTTAACATAATACAAAGAAATGGGATTCCATTGCCTCAATTTCATGATCTCATCAGCTGGAGTGGTCATAGGTAGCTTGCAAACAATCCTTAGTGCTCTCATATGAATACGAACGATATTAACGATATTAACGATTCCCTCTTTATCAAATGAGACAAACGAGAACGAATTTTGAGTGATATAACTAAGCCAAGCCTGCCACCGTCATTTTGGATCTCCGCCTGGGTAGATTTAAGTCACGTGCTAGGCAACATATAATCAATAACAAGAAAGAATTTCATTTCAGGCCTATTTATCAATTTTGTGGCGTGTAACTTTCGCATTTTAGTACGTTGTATGTATGTTGAATCTTCAAATTGTCTTAAAACTTAAAAGAAAATTGTTCTTTAAAAATTCACTGAAAATCGGTAGCTAAAATTGTTTGTTTAGGTGTTATTTGATTTTCGTGTTAACTTGTAATTTCGTCAGTCGCCGGCATCTTTTGTTGCTTCACACAGGAAAAACATACGCGACGAAACGTAATGATCAATTTTGTCCTCAACCTCACGCCATAACAGAAAAAGCTTTTGAACATCTGTAAACTCCGAGCGCTTCGCAGTAAGTGATATTTTCAATGAATCTTCGGATTGTTCTCAAGTTCAAGGATTGTAAATTACAATTTCATGAAAAACGAAGGTTGTTCTGTTATTTTAGCGTGAATCCTTGCATGCCTGCCAGTCGCTGGTGCCGCTTGTTGAAACTAAAACGAAAAAAAAAAACTCTTTTAAGATTATCATTGGCTTCTTTTTCCCCCCACCACTATTCTTAGCAACAAAGGTCGCCATTTCGTCTGTTTATTGCTCGCCAAAAACTATCAAATGCACTCAAAAGCCTAAAATCTAAAAAAAGTTTATAGGAATCGACCAATCGAGCGAGCGAGCGAGCGAGCGTATGCCATTCCCCACATCGCATCTATAACTCGCTCTTGCGCATGCGCGCAATTCACGAGTTAAAAATGGTAACATGAACCTTCAACGCCAGAGTGGTTGCGCATAAAGAATGGGAGTGGTCTGGACAATATCAACATGAGAATAAAGATAAAGACAGACACGGACTCCCCATGTAGCTCTTGTGGTCGCGTCGCATTATCGCCTTCAAATTGTACTTTTGCTCTCGCAAGCATGCCTCTAAAGGATTTGATTTTTTTTGCCAACGGTCGACAGGTGTTTTTAGCTATATAGAAGCGCGGTCGTAACATTTCAGATTCGCGCGTATATCTAAGGTATAGAGGGGTGGGAATGAAGGAATTCTTTAAATTTATGCAAATCGCATGATGGGTTTTTCAGCTGTCTTCGCATTTTGAGAAGGCTTTAGAAATATGGACCAAAAAAACAAAATACGTGTATTGCACAAAGATAGCAACCTTTCGAAATAACAAGGGCTCTAACTGGTTAAAGGGCATTTAATTATACGATGAAAATGCAGGGTAAGCAAACTTCAGCAGCAATTCCGATTTTAATTTCGCCACGAATTTTTCGGATCTATTTGAATTCCCGTGCCTAAGAAAAACAAAAAGAAAACGAGCTATTTGAAATCAGTAAGCCTGCTGCATGTAGCCGTGTATTCCTACCATACATGTTAATTACATAATAATAATAATACTAATAATAATAATAATAATAATAATAATAATAAACTGTACTTAAGTACGATCACGTAGTGAATAAGGAAAAAGGTAGAAAATTTTTCGTCTTTCGAATGCTTGCATAAAATATACCTAATTCATAAAGAAATCAATGTTAAATCAAACATATCAACACGACTGACAACTTCGACGGAGCTGTTTAAGATTATTATTCCGCAAAAAAAAATGTTTTGCATTGATATTGTTTCAGTCCATGTGTTTTCCTTTATTCTAGACCATTTTTAACACATTTCGAAAAGCCCTAAGGGAAGTCTGAAACAGCTGTTTGATGACAAAAACATTTAGTATTAGCTTTTAGGTATTAAACCGTCAATATTTAGGAAACGGTTAACGGAATTCTGTTTAGAACTATTATGCCCGTGTTCAAAAACAGTAAATTATTATTATTATTATTATTGTTATCCCAACAAAGTGGTTTGCAATTTAAGATCGCAATGAACACAGTTGTATATGAAGAGAATTCTTTGTTATTTATTTATTCTTTTTCAGGATTTAGTTTTTTTCGAGTCAAATAGGCCTATTGCGAGCATTTCTTAAGCGATAAGGTCGACTGGGTATGACAATACCAGTTGTGTTTTTAGGTCTTCGAACGCATAAAGTCGGTCTTCCCTTAAAAAATCCTCCTTTTCCCTCGCGGGTGAAAAATAATGACCGGTCTTTTACCATATTCCGCGTGACTAAAATCCCTAAGTTCTAACATTACAGATTCTTCATTGTTACTGAAATAATTATTTAGATATATTGGCGACGAAAACAGGGAACACTCATATCTAGCGAATCAAATTTTTAACTCTGAGAGTTTTTGAACTTAAATAACTAATTTAGCTTTGGTGAGCAATTATCTCCATTTATTGTTCCAAGAAAAGGAAAACGTCACATATTTTGTCAATAATACCTTCTAGTGCGTGGCACGTGCAGGTAAGATCTTCCGCTCTGCATTACTTAGCGAGGATCGTTAGAAAAAGCGAACAAAAAATATCACAAGTGGAGGCGTAATTGTTTCGAAGCAACTCTTGTGATGCTAGTGCTCTTAACAAAAACCTAATTCGAACCTTTAACTTTCGAATGAAGCATTTGCGTGAAAAGTTAGTTTCGTACCTGTCATATTTTTTACTCGAGTAAAAAGGCTTACTGCGACTAAATTTCGGCCGAAATACCCAACAAAAATAATTTGCATGACAATCATTTCCCGCAGTGCTTGTAAGCACCGAGTAAACGGCTGGTTTTTGCTAAAAGGAGAGTTATCAAGCCTTGGGTTTATATTGGCAAAAGATATTTCCGACCGATCTTGGCAATTATCTAGAAGTGTTGCATTTGGTTTAGCTTACAGGAACTAAACTCACCCAACGCAAACAAATGATGATGATGAGAAGCTGCCAGTTGTGGGGAACACTCCTGTTATCAATAGCTTTGTTGAGTGAGTATCAAAGCTCCTTTTAAAAGATTGATTTCATTTAGAATGCAGCCTAAGCGCACTCCGAGGAGTCCATCTCATGGCTGCCCTTTGAGAATTCTTAGAAATAAAATTTAGCGCAAACAAAGACCGCTAAAACTTAGAATAGTTTCAGATTAGCCTGTGTGGCAGATGGGCCACACAGGCTTTTTTCAGGAGGCCATGACGAAATATTATAGGGGATGTATTTCATGGAGCCATTTTACCTATGTATTATTGAGATACATGCTTAAAGCCTGTTCTAACTCGTGTGTCTATCATGAAAAAGTGAAGCTTCAGCGCAAACATGCAAGTTGCGATGGGATATTTTAAGCCCAGGTTTTTTTTCTAATTTAAAGATATGCAAATTCTGTAATGATTAAAAAGATAGTCGAAATTTAGATCGCCTCTCACCCCTCATAAACTACCGAGCCTGAAAGCTTAACAATACCATTTCAAGTCTTTGAAGTCTTATTTTCTCGTTAAAAATTTTTAAGAGTCAGATTTTCCTAGGTATTTAATTTTTCATGAATCTGTAGACAATATCTAAGAGGGCAACTTCGTCATGCGGAAATGTTCTTTACAGCTAAGGATGCCCTTCTGTATTTATCAATTCCTAAGCTGCAAAACGTAGTTGTGGAAAGAAGGCTCACTCTTTAATCTTACAAGGGCCGCCTACCTTAGCTAAAGTAACAAGATATAAAAAAAATCGAAGTAAATCGACAAAAACATGGATAAATAAATATAAATAAATGGTGCCAGTGATACAAAATAGGATGAAATACTGAGATACATTTCACGTATCGAGAAAGTTGGTTTGTAAAGAAACCGCTTTGTATTAACTTGTATATTCGAAACCTCTGTCAGCTTCGCGGTAGTTGAAGATTCGGCTCGAACGAAATGGTGCTTGCAATTACTCTGCCATAATGGTAGTTTCCATGAAAATTATATTCAGCAGTTTTATGCAACAGTGGTATAAAGCTGTTTAATTGCGCAAGAAAGGTCTTGCAGTACCTTTGTATTTTTCATAATTATCGTCATAATTATTTTTATATTTAATATTCTTATGTTTTTCGTTCTGTTCTTGTTTTTGTTGTTTCAGGTTTTGTACTAAGTGGAAATGATTGCAATTGGGATTACTGTAAATCAGAATGTGAAAGTAACGATTGTAACCAAAATTGCACGGCTAACGCGTGTAAACTGAACTGCAGCGGGAGCAATTGTAAAACACAAAAGTGCGAAGGTAGCGGAAATGCATGTGAAATGAATCTAAAATGTAACAGTAAGGACTGTGACCAAACCTGCGAGGCTAAAGAATGTAAACTGAACTGTAGTGGGAGCAATTGTAAAACACAGAATTGTCTAGGTGAAGGAAATGTATGTGAAATGGATCTAGAGTGTAACAACCAGTATTGTGTACAAATCTGCAAGGCTAAAGAATGTTATCTGAACTGCAGCGGGAAAAACTGTAAAATACAAAAGTGCCAAGGTGGAGGAAATGTATGTGAAATGCATCTAGAATGTAACAACCAGGATTGTGAACAAATCTGCGATGCCGAAGTATGTAACCTGACCTGCTGCGGGAGAAAATGTAAATCACAAAGTTGCACGGACAAAGTAGAGGTGTGCAATACGCATTTTAACGCTAACGATTGTAGACAGATGTGTGACGGTCACTCCATCACTTCAGATTCACACACGTCGAATATCGTTACATCTATTGGGACTTCAACAATTCGAGTATTCGCAACTAAAATTTCAACAGGACATGGAACAGAAGCTTACAGTGAGTACAATAACGCTTTGAATACTTAATACACTCTTTTTGTTTTACGAAAAAGTGTTTAAGATTCTGAAAAAGAAATGGAAAATATTTTCTTTTAAACTTCGTTGCGCCTTACCATAGCGTCAATTTTATTTTAACAAGTAAATGTTCTTCAACATTCAGCTCTATTGCAATCAATGTCGCAGTCACATTTAGCATTATTAATCTTACCGTTACCATCATCTTCATCACACAGCATCATTGGAAGCAATATCAACAGCAGGGGCATCTTCATCAGCACTATCACCATCATCATCAAAGCCAACAGCAACATCATCATCAGGATCATCATCAGAAGCATCGTCGGAAGCAGTATCAGTAGCAGCATTAGTATCATCATCATTATTGTCATCATCATCGGAAACATCGGCAGCAGGATCAGCATCGTCTCCGTCTCTACGGACACCTCTGACGCCGACGTTAGAAGTCATTAAGAATCTGGTGAGCAAAGTAATCCTCTCAAGCTTTTTATTTACAACATTTTTGTTCGCCAACTTTACTGTCTTTCTTTATCTCAGGCAAAGGATTCCGTTTCCAAACTAAAAGGAGAAGAAATCAGTAGAATTAGGCCTTTGAGGGTATGAATTTACTAATTGCTTATCTTTTATGATTAAGCCACTTAGTTTATATGAAATGCACAAGGATTAGAAAGAATGACCAATGCATTGCAGCAGTTTCTGAGCTTGAAAAAAAACTTAGAGTCCATTCGAACAAGAGCAAACAAGACCGTACCATTCTCGTCATCGTCATCATTATCGTTATTATAATTATTATAAAAGTATCATCGTCACTATCGATATTAATATTATTTCTAAGGCATGAACTGGCGTGAGTGAAAAAAATTGATTCCCGAAATAGATAATTCCGACTTCTTGGACGAGTTTTTGGACACTTCTTTACCGTGTGCACATTCTATTCACCATTTGGCCATTTTGCTGGATTTTTTTTTCTTTTATCCATTTTTGGTCTAGTTCATTTCTTTTTCAATTTTTTTTTTCATAATCTAAGTGGAGTAGACGAAATATGGGCCTTGCTAGCATACTTTGCCGTTACTTCAAACTGTTTTGTTTAAATGTTCGACCACGATCAAGGGTTCTGCGGCTCAATACTCATGGGACACTGACACGGATCCAAATTTGTAGAATCTTACTTTAACAGAAATATGTTATGTGATTACAGGAGGCTGCGTGGATTTTTGAAGACTTCATCACCAATATCCAAATCCTCCAAAAAGCTCTTACCAAAGAAGAAATCAAAATAACAAGAAATTCCATCTTTAGGGTGGCAGTCGCCTTGGAGGTATTCGCCCTTAATTATGGCAAACACCAAATGATTGGAGCGAATTCTTCAATGGAGATAAACAGCCGAAAACTACGTGAGTCAGAGCATGATTATTCGTTCGGATTTGAAATAATCCATTACCTGTTTATTGACCGACACAGTGACCAATGACATAACGGTTGCTTTCATGACTTAATTTTTTTTGCATGAGACCTGTTGAGCCAGATCAAGCCAGTTCATCCCTCCCACTTACCTTTATTTTTATCAATCATAGTGATAATAGACAATTTTTTCGGCGATTTGAATGTTCAAAAGCGTTCAAACCTCAACTTTTATAAGATTATGTGAAGAATACATAGCTTTCAAGCAAGTATAATTATCATATTAGGATTATGACTTACTTTCGGACCAACACGAAAAATATTTCCTCGAAAATGTGTGATTCTTAGTTCGTCTCTATTTTTTTTCCCCGTCAGTGTTGGCTATACAAAAAACCTACCGCGAAAATGCTACTGACTTTAATCTTGGGAGAAAAGAACTTCAAACGAACCTGAAAGTTTCCTCTAAAAACTTTGCCAACAACGGTTTGTATTGACTTCAGTTTTTAAATCTTTTATGCGCTAGGACGAAGCACAATTTTTTATTCCTCTCCAACTTTTTTGCAGTTTTGAAATACATCTACAAATACATAAAAGTTTGTTTGTTGGTTTACATAATTTGTTTGATTCAGATATCCGCATTGGCAATTTGGATTTCATATGTCATGTCGTAGCCTGGTTTTCTTTGTTTTTTTGTTTTTTTACTTTTTAGTATCAGTGGTTGTTGGGATCGTGTACAAGGATCTCCATGAATTATTGATTACAGATCAACCCTTCAAAACTATAAAGAGCACCACAAGGTGAGGTTACCTCCTAAAGTTTCTGAACCCAATGCCCCTTCTATCGAAGATACACAAAAAGAAAAACTCGAGGAGTTGAACCTATAGGGTCGGCAAAACCCTATTGAGAGATAATTAGTCAGGCTCCCAGCTTGCTATTTTCATAAAAATGATTACTTTGCTTTAGATTAATCTGTTTCATACTGATATTCTATTCCTCCTAAGATATTTGGACTCCGGGATAACGGCCGTGGCTTTAGATCCAAATCCAGAAAAATTACAAGAGAATGTCATCTTAAGGTTCAGAAATCTGAAGGTAAGAACAGGATCAAAGGCAGTATCAATTGTTTTACGTTGTGATATTTATTCCGAGTATATGATTTCAATGTTTATATTTTGAGTATAGATTCACGAAGGAGCAAAGAAATGTATGTTTTGGAGTGGCTTAAGTGAAAGGTAACAGCTGGAATGTATTTTTCATCCTGTTCCAGGAGTAATTGATTCTTCATTCTAAAATTATGAATAAAAATGTGATGATTATTATACTTAAATGGGTGTTTTTCTAGGGTTATTATTAACCGTCAATAATTCCTTACTCGACTTTGAAGAGACTTTGAAACTTTCCCTACATTCTAAAAAGGCCTTTCAAGGTCAATTTGTTTGTTCTGAAAATGAAGGCAAAGACTGTGACTTTTTTTGGAAGGTTTTGTTGTTGCTGTTTTTTTTCTCTTTCTATGGCTATATCTATATATCCATCGCTTATAAATTCCTTCCATATATTTTATTATATGTTCATTGATTTGTTTGGTTTGTATATGTGTGTTTGTTTATTTCTGTGTTTCTAGCCTTGCTTGTTTTCTTGTTTGCTTTTTCACCCAAGCTGGGGTATATCAATGTTTGTGCATAGCCTGAATATTAGTATCATCAGCATACCATTTTCCTCAGTTTGGAAGTGCTGACTGTGGTCACTCAAAGGCTAATCCATGAGTGGCAGGGAGAACATGTCGACAAACGTCAAATTGGAAAGTACTCGACGATGTGTAAAGGTTATGAATCGGCGAAAGAAAGACAGAAAATAGACCCGTCGGTGCCCTGATGAGTTTTCAGGGTAGTTTCGATTTATATTGTGATCATTATTACTATTATTATTATTATTTCTATTTATTATTTTATTTTTTAGCTCAGGCAGATTTTCAGAGACAGGATGCCATGTGGTTACATCGAAAAGCAACTCAGAAGAAACAGTTTGCAGCTGCAATCATTTGACTAATTTTGCTGTCTTACTTGACTACAACGGTATTCCAGGGGTAATGAATTTCTTTTCACCTTACCCTTAGCATTGGTATAAAATTTCATTGGTTTAAGTAACGAATCTGCTGTCTCTTCATCTCTCTTCCCAGCTCACTTTGGAAGATGAAACTATTTATGAAATTATCACCAACGTAGGATTGTGCCTTTCCATTTTCGCGATTCTTTCGACAATTATTTTATATTCCTACCTCACGTAAGTACTGTAACCATACGCTCAAAGAATCAAGTCTTAGCATGACCTTAAATGATTTAGGACTCAGAACAGACAGGTTCTTTGAAAAAATATCAATTAAATTAAAAAGTATGTTGAATAATTAAAATAATAACAATAATAGCAGAATAACGATGATTAAAATGGAATAGGAGTAAATTAAATTTATTAGCGAAAGTAAGATGTTTAAACTAGTACGGTACAAAATTAATAGAATGCCTTGTCAAATATTTCTTCGTTTTGTTTTTGTTTCTGTCTGGTATTTGAGTTTTTGTTTTCTGTCTTTTTTTCTGTCTGTTTGTTTGTTAGTATTTTTATTGCTTGCTTCTTTCACTAGAGACGTCTGGCAACCTTTGACTCAAATACGATTGAGTCTTTTTGTAGCCCTTGGAGCTGGACAAATAATCTTTCTCGCCGGCATAAACGCCACAGAAAATACGGTAAGTATTTTATTTATCTATTCATGGTTTATTTGCTCTTTAGGTGCTTAAAAGATTCTTTAGAAAATAATATGAAAAACCGACAAAATTATTTTTTTCTCCCTCGCAGGCCCTCTGTGTCCTAGTAGCAGCTTCATTGCAGTATCTCCTGATGGCAGCTTTGTGTTGGGTGTTGGTGGAGGGAATTTATTCCTTCCTATTTGTTGTGAAAGTTTATAACATCAACACCAAGATTCATTTGTATCACTTCATATCATGGGGTATTTTTATTTCACTTGTTATAAATTATTGTAAGCTGCTGAATCGGAATCGCTTCAAAAATGGACGTATGAATTCTCGAGTTGCACTAACTTCATTCTACTCATGTTTAGGTTTGCCCATCATCATTGTTAGCATTTCAATAAGCATCGCTGCTGGAAAAGATGGAATTAAAAGCTATACCAGTGAAAAATAGTATGAGAAACAGTAAATAATACAGCTGCAGTTTCTTCTCTCTTCTTCCTCTTCCTTCTCTCTCATCCTCTCTCTCTTTTCTATTTAAATAATCAGCGTTTCACGACGCATTGCTGTTGTTAAGATCTCTTCCCAGTTTTCCTTTATCACTCCATTTGTTTTCACTTGGAGTCGCCTTGTTTTATGGTGCAGTTGTGTTTGATTTGTGTTATGCTCTGAAGATTATTTTCTGGAATTTAACTTTTTTTATATACTCGTTTCCAGTTGCTGGCTGTCCTCATCTAACAACCTGATCTGGATCTTCGTCACATTTGTAGCTGTCATTGAAGTTGTGAGTCTGTGTTGTTGTTATCATTGTTATTATTATTATTATTATTATTATTATATTTTTATAATTGTAGTTATTATTATTGTTATTTCCTATACCAGGACTGCCTATTATTAGAGATTTTTATTACTAAACGTTTACCGTCTTTCAAAAGAATATCAACTCCAATTGATATTCCCTTGTGTTTTTCTAACTTCCATTCCTCTTGGCCTGCGTATGAACCAAGTAATAGCGTTGCGCAGCACAGGGTTCATGCTGCTCATTATAGAGACGTAGGAGCGTGTTGGTTAGCTGAAAACAGGGGGTTTCATTTTTTGTAAAGATTCAGAATTTTCTTTTTTCAAACGCTCGTAACAGGACGAATGACAATTTTTCTGTTTTCGGCGATATATTTAGTATTCCTTATTTTTTCAGCTCAACATTTTGATACTCGTCCGAGTAATAAAGGAGATGAGTACATTAACGCAACCCGCGGGGGAAGACAACCATTTACAGCAGATACGGGAAGTTTTCAAATTTAACATTTATTAGATAATTGTGGTAAACTAGTTAAAATTCAGGGGGGGAAAGGTAAATAATAACTAGTTTCTACAAGGACTCGTCGAGCAATGAAATAAAATTGTTGCCGCATTTAGTCTAGCAGTATTTACCTAGATTACACTCCCGTTCGTCTGCAACGATGAAGCAATACGATTTTGAAAAAAAAAGGTTATATCACTTTACAGAAAAAAACGGTTAATCGATCCTCTTCATATATTGTTCTCGTTATTTAGACTTGGCATTAAAACATGCTCGGTGATGATTCCACTGCTGGGTGTCACATGGCTTTTTGGTCTTTTGTTATCATCACACAAAGCTTTCGCCTACCTTTTCACCATTTTCAGCTCTACTCAGGTGTGCTTTTAATAAAAGTTAGTCTATAATTAAATTTTAGTAATCTGTTTACATACTTAAATGCTCAAACTACTCTTTTACCTAAAAAAGACCCTTTTGGTTAGATGATATTGCCTATTCAAAATAATTTACCCAACAGCAGACAATCTTTATTGGTCTACAAGATATGCGACTTGCTTTAATTCATTCTTTCGCCACCTTTATTGCGGTTTCATCTCAAACGATCATACCGTTATCACCTTTATCACCCGGATTACAAAAAGTGTAATACTGATATAAGTATCTGTTTCAGGGAATCCTGATTTTCGTTCTTCATTGTGCGCGGAACAGCCAGGTAAGATGAATATCAAACCGAGGATGTACATAAGACGAATTGTAAATTTGCTAGACATTAATAAAGGTTTTGGTGGTGAACATTTGATATTTGGTCGCCTGTTCATCTGCAGATTAGAGAGCGATTGAAAAGGAAGACGAACATTACTTTCCCATCTGCTGTAGATCATGGAAATTCTGCGAATAGGGGCCCACAAGTTAATCCAAGAAATGCCGGCGAAATGTGGGCGGTAGAATTGCAGTCTTTCAAAGAATAGTGCCATACAGTATTCAGTAATTTAATTTAAACGACTTTAAGTGATACTGTTTTTCCATCTGTAAAAATGAAAAATACACAAGGAAAAGCTCACAGGTTAATCCAAGTGATGTCGGTGATATGTGAGCAGTTGAATTGCAGTCTTAAAATAAGTTGGAATTTAAAAAAAAATTAGCTTAAATAACTGGATTCACAAGAGAGAAAATGAGAGTCGATTATCTAAAATCGTATCATACATTCAAGTCTCACTTGTTTAACACTAGTACACATTTTACTGTATTTCCTTTAAACCACTGTTTATTAATATATATATATATATATATATGATTTAATATTGGTCCACATTTTGAGTGCACAAGGTAACACTAAGCTACCTGTGAGAATACTAAATACGATCGTACTTTCGTAATAGCAGTGGTAAAAGTCAATTTTTAAATTTTTTGATTAATAAATTAATTAAATCAGCAGTTAAAATGATAAATAATTAAAAAAGAGTGAATTAACCACATCTTTTAGTAATCTGTTATATTTGTTCGCATGACGAGGCACATTGTACCCTGTCGAGTCACTTTTGACCACTTTGGATTAAAATCGGTGTATTGAGAAGCAATGAAACAAACTTCCACTGTCCCGTAAGGAGGACTGCCTCTGGGTTTTGGTCAATGCCCAGAGTAAACCAATACAGGGTGGAAGAGAAGGATCCGTCTTAACCACCTTCCCTTCGTTCTCTCCCCCCTAACCCCATCTCCCCAGGGGAAGATTCTAAGATGCCCAAGAAGTTCAACCACCCTCTTGAGTGAGTGTTTATGTTGCTCTGTTATGTTTTTGTCTGTTTTTTGGTTTGTTTCTTTAAATATGAAGCCATTGCCACGGTTGCCGGCGTGAATTCTAAGGAGGCACATGACACAAAATCTTCTGAGATGTTAAATAGTCCTTTCCACTGTGTGATTATAAGCCCGTTAGAGATAAGTTAACGCCCCTTTACGTGAGCCGCGCGCGCGGAAATTCATAACCCCGACATCCCCACTTCCCCCCACCTTTCAAAAGGGGAAGGGAGGGAGGGAGGGGGCTCGAGAGACCTAGTTACACCCATCTGTTTTGTGTCCTCTCGTTGCATTAGAAAGAGAATAGATGAGATATCAGAGCTTTGTGGCGATTCTTAAAGGATATTACTCCTGCAAGATATAAGTACAGACATATATCGAGGAGCACGAAAACTTTTCATCACCATTGCTCATAATTATTGATGCAACGGAATAAAGGTCAACACATTCGTCGTTGAGCAACAGAGATCGATACCTTTCACGTCTCATTTAAGCGAAATGACCCAGAGATGCTTCTTGTTATTCTCTCAATATAATGATAGTGTGATAATGAATGGTCTGCATAACCAATAATTCCAAACTAATGTATCCAAAATGACTTAAATAAATTAAAAGACAATATTTGAGTGTTCATGGAGAAGAGCAGGTGCGAAAGGTAAAGTAACGGCAAAGAAAGTTAAGGTAGCGTCATCATTTAAGTTGTAGGATCATTTTAAAATCAGTAAATTACTTCAAGTAGAAACATATTTGTTCCGTACCGGTTCGAGTTTTTTAAGCGTTCTAAAAACACCGAGAGTGTTATTTCAATAGGAAAGTAAACAAGGAATCTTAATAGTGAGTAAGTAACCGTAAGAATAACATTAGCAATTTTTGTCCTAATTGATACAAGATAGTTACTTTCTCGAGATTGGGGATATCACAACTATTTAATTTTTTTTGTCTGCCTGCATGATTGTGGATCGCAGTCTATTCTATCAAAAGAATTACGAATAACGAAATGAAACAGTTTCTTTCGAAATTAATTGATTATTTTGCCATGCTTAGTTTAAGCAGGTGCAAAGAATTTAACCTTAGAAAAGACGTCAAGAATTGACATGTCATTCAATTTCCTGCAAAATTTCTTCAGTAACAGAAGGATGATGTTGACTGCAAGCAACACACGCTAAAAGCTTATCCTTTCAGCAAGAGGGTGATCTTGAAAGGTTTACTAAAAAGTAATTTCAATCAATCTGATACTGCCAAACAGGGAAAAAGATCAGAATTGGGGTAACGTAATGCTGACAGAAAATCAACCCTCACAGAAAAAAAAGGAAATGTTGACGAAATTTTGTCAGATATTGGGAATAGTCCTATCATCAATGACTTTGTTGAGTGAGTTGTTTTTTACTCATTAACGGTTAATTTAACAACATTGAGAAAATAACCTCTAACCTACAGAATTCTGTGGTTGAATTCGAGAGAATGTAAACTTAGAGAACAAAAATACTTGTCATGTTATATGCTCCACTTGTCATAAGGATTGAGTTTCTTACCGAGAACGGTGACTATTTTTGTCGAACATAAATCTTTAATCCAAAATCCTTCACTAAATGTTACATTGTTTAACCTAACATTAAGACCAAAAAAATCGAAAATCTGAAGGAGATAAAGAGGTTTTAATTTGGTGGCCTCGTGGCATCGTTCAAGGATGCCGCCACCGCGCATGCACGAAAAACTTGATGTCCCGTATGGAAACCAAGGCGACGGCTGGGCGTTGACCAGCCGCAACAGGGTTATTACAGGTTTCGATTATGTTAACCCACTCCTACATAATATAACAAATAAATAAAGATAATGGAATGGATATTTTTGAGTTCCTTTTGCCATCAAGAAGTGTTTGGTTTCGATACTAAGCAAAATGATCTGGAACAATCAGCCACAATTATTTAATAATTATGCGACTTTAAAACTGAAGTGTTCGTTTTATTTCATTATTGCTGCGTCCTAATTGATGTTCGGTACAGCACCTTCGGTCAGAAGTAAGACAAGTAAAACAAGATATCACGCTGAAAATAAATGTACATGTATGACCTGAACTACGCAGAACGAAGCAGGTAATTTAGTGTTAACAACTGGGTTGAAAACGTAAATTAGCCACCGTAAAGGGTAAAAAAGCTGACGTTTCGAGCATTAGCCCTTTCGTAAGAGCGATTAGAGTCTCTGAATCGTTTTGGAATAATTTAAAATTTTTAAGAATGATAGAATTAATTATCTTAAAAATTTTAAATTACTCCAAAACGATTCAGAGACTGACACTATCTTTTTGCAACCCTCACTTATTTCATTCAAACGTGACAAAAACATAGGCAAATTTTTAGTCAGGAGTTCATTTCAAGCCAATGACCAATCTGAAACTTTTAAATGTGCTCGCTCACGATGCAAAACTCGTCCTTTCATTCATAACGTAGAGAAAATATC
Organism: Pocillopora damicornis; assembly: GCF_964200805.1. Taxonomy (NCBI): domain Eukaryota; kingdom Metazoa; phylum Cnidaria; class Anthozoa; order Scleractinia; family Pocilloporidae; genus Pocillopora; species Pocillopora damicornis. The sequence continues at coordinate 7,655,673 of NC_142670.1, forward strand.
GGAACCGAAAAGATCCATTAAGATCATTGATCACTTTACGTGTACCTCCGCCAATGTTATTTACTGCATAACTTGCACTTATTGCAATAAGTTATACATCGGCGAAACAAGAAGACGACTGGGTGACCGATTCCGAGAACACCTTCGCGATGTGGAAAGAAATGACAAGGACGCATCCAAACCAGTCGCTAGACACTTTAATCTTCCTAATCTTTCTAAACAGCATATGGCAGTTTGCGGCCTTTCCTTACATTTAGGCAGTTCGGAAAGCCGTAAAACACTAGAACAAAAATTTATATTCCAAATCGGCACCCTTAATCCCCACGGAATCAACGAGCGCTTTTCATTCAACTAATTTATTCCTGTGTTCTCGTCACCATATTCCCACCAATGGCGTAGCTCCACTTTCTGCATATAAATCCACACACAACCCACAATTCCTCTAATCTCTCTGACGAAGGACTAACGCTCGAAACGTCAGCTTTTTTACCCTTTACGGTGGCTAATTTACGTTTTCAACCCAGTTGTTAACACTAAATTACCTGCTATACTCTCCCACCGACGCAGCACCACAGTTTCTTTAGAAACTAACCCCTTTATTCATTTGTGCAGAACGAAGTTCGTCATTTAATACTAAGTCATACATCTCATTTATGAAAATTAAAATAAAACAATGTGCAGAAGAAAGCGGAGTTTAGTTCGAGTAATTACTTCGCAAACGATAGTTATCGCCAAACTTGACTCATAAATTAATCTTAAAGAGTTAAAAAATTAACTGGTTAACGCTACATCATCTGCGCTATTACGAAAGGTAAAATTAACAAAGTTTTTTCTTGTCGCTATTTTTTTTGTTTTTATTGCACAAAACATCTTTCCGCACCTGGTGCAAAAAGCCATTAGACTTATTGGTGCGTTTATAAAGGGAAATAAATGTTGACTTACGTCATCAATTCAAGAAAGGATGTGTTTTGATGTCCATTACACTTGGCCTCCTATAAAGGGGTTTGAAATACACTGACATGTGAAGCAGAAGAGATGTCACCAAATCACGAACCAAAACAAGCATACTGACAACTGCTAACGGAATCTTATGATGAATGATGCGATGAAAGGGCTTCAATCCGGTAAAATGATCACAGCCCTTTCTTCGCTGAGTAAGTACAAGCCTTACTACATCGATTGATTATGCTTTGTAAAAGTAAAATTAGTAGTAAATACTATGATGAAGAAATGTAGCAGGACAGCCAGCGGCTTAGGCCAAGATCAAACCTGAAAAGGATATTTCAATTGGAGGTTATCAGCTTCTTGATAACAAAATAAGTTCAGATTGTGAACAAATGAATGAATAAGTAAGGTATAAAGTAAAAATAATGCAGGCGATATATGTGTTTTTTTAATTTTATTTTAGCTTCAAAACGATGCAAAATGATTTGAAAAGAACTCGACACAATGGCATATATAAATTATAACTATGCAGTTTTAAAAATGAAGTCGTCATTGTTATTCATAATTATTGTTCTGTCTTGACGGTTAGCAAAACAGTTTTTAGCACAGATATTTAGCATCAAAAAAACAAAAAAAGGCAAGTCACTATCCTCTGAAGCTACCTTCACAGGAAGTCATCGGGGAGATACGCATAAATCTATTGAGCGCCTGACAAAAGTTCGTCTTTCGATGAATAAAATACGAAATAGATTTCACCAGTCGAAATGAAAAGTATTTTGCGAAATGAAAAGGAAGTTTCGTTCGTTTGATTTGTAAAACGGGTTTTCCCCAAGCGGACACCGAAACCTCGTAGCAATAAATGAGTTATATATATAGATATGAACATATATATATTACAATATTTATATTTTGCATCGATCCCATGGCTGCAGCAGTATGTCATTATTCGTCGAATTCGATAACTTTATTTTCAATGAATTTTTATGTGGCTTCAGTTAAGCTTAAAAATGTTTAATTTAATTTCTAATCAATCGATCGAGACAGTTTTGAGGCGAAACTGGATCGTTTGCATGTCAATTCTCATTACTTTTGAACTCTTTCTTTTTCTTTTGCGGATGTTGCACGACAAAAATTTTAAAAAATATACGCACGGTATTCCCATAAAACTATCTGCAGACATCATCCAAATCTGTTTCAAGAACCGAACATTTTTCAACTAACAAATAATTGTTTAATTCATATTTTGACCTCTGAATGACTGGAAGAACGATGGAATCTTCATGAAAGGTTAGCTAAAGTTAAAAGAGTACGGAAAAGAAAGGCTTAGATGCACTAATATCAGCATCACAGTGGGTAGGCACGTGAAATCTTACCCGTTTGTTTGTAGCTCTCATCGAGTTACTGCGAGGCGCAATAGTGAAACCGGATACTTTTTTTTTTATAGGCTTCTCTTGTTGTAATTTATTGGTATGGGCTACACTTGAGAGGATCCTTTCGATAGTTTGAGCTTCGATGAATTACAAGACAACAAGCAATGCAGTTTATTTCTTTTTCTCCAACGACGCAAAAATAATAAATCACTCTTGAATTAGCAAATCCTATGTTCTGATTGGCTACCCAAGCAAGAAAGATGAACCTATCTTGCCAGACTTGTGAGAGTCCATCCAGTCACTTCACATGCTTAGACCAGTTGCATGCGAGTGGAAATGCATTTACTAATTTATTAGCAATTGTTTCACTTGAAATCAAGAAACACTTTCTCTATTTGTTTCAAATATCAATGCAACAAAAAAATCAATGCACATGTCTATTTTATTCCTCTTCTGCAGTCATTGTTACTCTAATGATGCAATGGAAAGGAACAGGTAAGACAGCGCCATTCCAACTTTAACATTTATATACCTAAAACAGAACTTAAAAAAGGAGAAATTCCGCTTGTGACACTAAACACGAACTGGAAACAAAACATGAAACTTAAAGAATAACACTACCACCACCCAGATCTCCCCAATTTCCATTCTTAAAGTCGAGATTCATTTCAATGTTTGCCTTAGGGAGGTAAAATGTTTTATCCTCATTGTTTATGAATAATATGGTTAATATAATAATCAATGCTCTTCGTCTCCACCATCATCATCATCATCAAAACTATCACTATTTCTATCATCAATATAATTTACTTATTTATTTTGTAGAAGAATGCCAGGAGACACGTTTCCAAACTTCCTGGTACACATTTTCGAAATGGGGAAGAAGTTGGCGGAGGAACAGAAAGGCGTGCGAATATCAGGGAGGTTACCTAGTTTCTATCGAAACTCAAGAAGAGTGGCAGTTTATCAATGATGAAATTCAAAAACGTTCTTCTTGGAATACTAGTGCGTGGCACATTGGTTTAAGATTTTGCAACAAGAACTGGACTTGGTTAAGTAGAGAAAAACTGAATATTTCGAAATGGCGAGATTCTGAGAATAAAAGTCGTGCGGAAATATCCAAGAATGAAAGCCTTTTTAGCAAAATTTCTCCGTCCGAAATCAACGCCTTCATTTGTGAAATGCCCGAAGGTAGATAATCATTTCACCAATAAAGTACATTACATGCTAAAGTATGCCCTCCTAGAATTGATCTGATGAAAATTTCTCTGGAAGATGAATTTTCCAAAAAATCAAGATACTGCTATTCTTTTCCTAGCGTTTTTTAATGTCCACACAAAAACACTTGAAAACACATACATGACTTCATGCGACCTGCTTACGCATCGATCTGTGTGTGCCTGCACGAACGCAATATTAAGCTCCAGTTAAGCATCGAAAACATATCCATATACTCTTCTGCTATATTTGTTTTGAATTTATTGAGACAGGAGACCTGGAAAAGAGGTTGCACGACACTATGACGTCATTCAACGTCATCGTTTTCAAAAAGCTTCGTTTAGAACTGTCCACACTAAAACGATATGCATGCGTATTCAAATGTTTGCACCTTTTCTCGAAGGAAAACGCATAAGAGAGGACGGGTTCTTAAATGACACTGATCAACAAGCTATGCAATATTACAATAACAATGAAAATGCTAATCATAATAACAATGAAAAATTCGTAATGATGATGAAGAAGCAAATAATTATAAAAATGATAAAGACACGCCATTCTATCGGCTGGTTTGTTTGTATCCTTGATTGCCCTTGTAGTTTTCTCATTATTACCATCACGCTCATTATTTTTATTATCATTGTTTTTATTTCATAGAATGCCCAATTATGTCTTTTCAAAACTCTTGGTATATATTCGCGAAAAAAGGAGACAATTGGACAACGGACAGAGGCATCTGCCAAAGTCAAGGAGGAGATTTGGTCTCCATTGAAACAGAAGAAGAATGGAATTTCATCGGTGACGAAATTCAAAATCGTATTACGATGTCTAACCGCTCACGTGCTTCTAAACATCATTCTCGTTATGATAAATGGTACATTGGCTTGGAGAAAAAAGGTGAAAATTGGACTTGGGTGAATGGAAAACTTGTGAACATATCTAAATGGGCAGGCGAGCCAGAGTGTGGGGGAACTGTGGCTCACATATGCAAGCAGACTATTAATGGTACCCAGAGCCTATTTTGTGACATCCCTAGTTCTGAGAATTTAGCTTATATTTGCGAAATTCCCATAGGTAAGAAAAAATTACTCTTATTTTTGTTACTAAATTAAGTAAAGGTACGCTAAAAGCGCTCATGAACCGTAATGCAAATATTACCTAAGTTTTGTATACTTACCATTGCTGTTATAGTAAACCGAACTCATGGAGCTTCTGGCAATCAGGATAAAATTTTCACGTGGACAAACATTTCACGATTTCACGATAGATATTTCCCACTATTGGTCTTGTGGACAACAAAAAGGCAGCAGATGCATGATTTGTGACAGTTTTGCACCTAACAATTACTTTGACCCCGTATCAATAGTAGTAATACAATGCGATAGAGAATATTCAGAGTACAGTATATACTGACTATTATGAGCCAGTCAACGGAGAAAGCGATTCAATTATTTGCCGTCCTTTCCCGAGTTTAGAGTTATTTGTAAAACGCGTGAAGACAGTTTAAGGACTAAATATTAAAAAAAAAGTTCAAGATAAAAAAAAACTGAACTAATTTACTTCAACGAAAATAAATTGAACTTAAAATGTAGTATAGAAAACAATATGGGAAAAAATTGTTTCTGAGAACATTTCTTTAGTAATTATTGTTGGCGTTATTTGTGTCGATTTCAGCTGCACCACCATTGTTCTCATTCAAAATTGCAGAAAAATCTTCACCATCCGAATCTATAAGGCCACAACCCACTCCATCGCCAGTTCTGTGGTCATCATTGTTTCCATCGCGTTCGCCGTCACGATCACCGTCATTGTCTGTGTCGCAGACGCCGTCGCAGTCGATGCCTCAGTTTTTGTCTCTGTCGATGTCTCAGTCACCTTTTTTACAGTCACCTCAGTCACAGTCTCAGTTTCCTTCGTTGCGGTCACCTCTTCACTTGCTTTCGTCCGTGCTCTCGCCATCGCAGTCATTTTTGCCATCGACATCATCATCGGCGTTGCAGTCAACAAGGATTCAAAAGCTGGTGTGTAATTTTTGTTTTTTGTTTTGTTTTTTTACTTTTAGGATCCTCATACTCTATAATTATAACTGTTATTTCCCTTATTTACCTCAGGCGGCGGAATATGTTTCTAAACTTAGCAGAATGAATATCACCAACGCCAGTTCCTTACAGGTATTTCATTCTTCTAATTTCTATACGCAGTTATGGAACTGAAGTTCCAGTCAGCTTGTTTTGAATGTTCAAACGGAATCCGCAAATACGAATTTTCATTAAGCGTATAAATCATTTTTGTTTGTTTGTTAGTTTTTCTGCTTTCGTCTCATATTGCTCGTGGCAGTAACAGATTAATGGCTCATAACTTTTTACTTGATTAAGACGTTAACCTGTGTAGTTTTTCTCGCCTGTAAGAAAGCTATTTTAGGAATTTTTATAGATAAATTATCGTTATCAGTATTATTATTATTATCGTAATTACCAGTATGATTGTTATTTTTTTCTTTAATTCGTAGACGAAAACTGAATAATCTATCCTCTAAGTGAAATATTTTGATTTCCTGGTCTAGTCGATCTTTAACCTGTGCACATGCATTTGTGTCTGAAATTGGTTGGCTCTCTCGCTTGAATAATTTTCTTATCTATTTGTAATGATTTTTTTTTTATTTTCTTACCACAAATGCTTAGCACCTTACCTAAAAAAAAAAATATTTCATGTCATTACAGGAAGCGATAGCGGTTTTGGAAATATTTATCACAGGTATTAAAAACATCACAAAAGCTCGTAACCGCGCCCCTATAACAGATGGGATTGAGACAAGAAGAGGATCCACTTTTAAAGTTGCTATCGCCTTTGAAGAATTTGCTCTTAAATACAGCAAGCTCCACCTGACTGGAACAAGGTCCTCACAAGTGATCGACAGCCAGACAATGGGTGAGTTTAAACAGCGTATAATCTATAGGCCTTGATGATGTAGTAAATTGATATAGGTTACTGAATGCGAAGCTTTATTGCTGGATCAATCGATCCATTCAGTCCTTCCATTGACTATTTGTGTTCATCAATCATTATGGAATTGGATGATAATATCCAGCGGTCTGAACCCTTCAAAATGCTGACGTCTTGTCATCAATTATTTTACAATATTTAAAGGATTGCGCTGTTGAGAGGTAAAGTAAATAAAATCGTTTATGCGACTATGATATACAGACTGTATTTTCAGTCCAGCAAGTGTCGTGAAATTATTAATACCATCACCTGTTGCTTTTTTCGTTAGTGCTGGGTATTCATAAAGCCTACCACCAAAATGCAAGTGACTTCTACTTTGAGGATGAAGAATCGCAAGGAAACATAAATGTTTCCTCTGCAAATTTTGCGAAATCCGGTTGGTATCGACTGCAGTGTTTACTCCTCAATGGATAAGTACAATTCCCTGTATTTCCCTCACAAATTTAAATGGTACTGAAGTACAGCTGCGCATATACATAGTTCTGAGTTTGTTTGTTTGTTTACACAGTACATTTGATTCAGTTATCTGAAGTTTCATGAAAGACCATGTTCTGGCTTGATTTTCTTTTCTTCCGCAATTTCTTTTTTTAAGTTTCACTGGTTGTTGGGATTGTGTATAAGAATCTCCACGAACTACTGGACACAAATCAAACCATCAGAAATGAAGCAGGCGAAGCCACAAGGTAAATTTTAACTTCTCTAAACTTTTAAACAAATTGTTTCTTCCGCGGAAAACAAAGAAATGCATTGCATTCAACCAACAAAATTTCTTAAATTTTTCAAAGCAGTATTTCGTGGTCCCTGTGTGAATCAATTACTATTTTTGGTGTCAAGGAAATCAGCTTTAAGTAACACAGTAAGAGCTCCTTGGTTACCATGGTTACCGTATCGTCAAAAATTGTCTAAAAATTATATTATTCAAAATATAGAAAATTATGATTTTCTTGTCTTTTTTTGACAGGTATTTGAACTCCAGGATAATGGCCGTGGCTATGGATCCAAAACCAAACAAACTGGAAGCGAATGTCATGTTAAAGTTTAGAAACCTGAAGGTAAGAACACGATTAAAATTGGTATGAATTGCGCTACATTGTGTTTATTTATTCCAAGGAAATAATACACATTTTCAGGTTGATGAAAGAGAAAAGACATGTGTATTTTGGAGGGGCTTCAGCAAAAGGTAACAAGCTGAAATATATTACTACCTTGTTCTAGAAGTTATGCAAGCTAATCTTACGTAATCTTTGTTAACTGCTATGAATTTTTTGTTTGTGAAGGAAACACCAATCAGCTCTTGCAGCAGGAAAAACCAAAAAAATTTCAACAACATACGAGTGGAAAAGCCCCCAGTTGATTATTATGCCGGCATGACTTTCCCTTAAGTTATCAATTATCCGTCACTGTCAATCTGATACTTCATGTTTTGAAACCATTTCTATCTGCATTTTATTCGTTTTCATTTGCGGTTGTCGCCTTTTTTCGCTTCTGCCATCGTCTTACATATTGTTGCTGACAAAATCGTTTTGTTTACCGTAAAAGTAAAAGTTCGCCTTTTGTTTTTTTCTGTTTTTCCGTTATTCAATTTTCTTCACATAAGGTAAGATTCAGTTGTGTTTTACTAGCCTGGATCGTCAATATACCTTTTCATCACATTGTAACAGTTAGAATATCAAAGCCGACTTCATGAGTAGCACGTATCAATTACTGAATAAAATGGAAAGTGGTCAACTTGGTCTCGAGGCTACGATTATAATGAGGAAGATCGCAAGTTGACCTTTTGGTAACCAAAAGTCTTCTTCAAAATTTTTTTTATAATATTATTGTTATCGTTTTAATTTTGTTGTGTTATTTTTTTTTTAACGTTGTCGTTATTTTTCCAGCTCAGAAGGATTTTCAGGGAGAGGATGCCATGTGGTTGCATCGCAAAGCAACACAGAAGAAACAGTGTGCAGCTGCAATCATTTGACTCATTTTGCTGTCTTACTTGACTACAACGGCAGCTCAGGGGTAATGGACTAATGTTTACCTTACCTTCACTGGTGATAATACAATTCCATTCAGGTGATTGACACATTTCTAATTCTTTTCATGCCATTTATGAAGCAGCTCACTGAGGAAGACGAAACTGTTCTGGAGTTTATCACCTACGTGGGATTAAGCCTGTCAATCATAGGAATAATTTTGACAGTTATTCTATATTCCTTCCTTACGTAAGTGCTACAGCCAGAAATTTTGAAACTTTATATTATTTTAAAGATGTCAGACGTAAGTAAGACCTCTTCGCGAAAAGACCGACACTCAGTCAATGCATATTGAAATAACTACCTGTTGGAACATAAAGTTACTTTCCTTTTTTTTGTTCGGTTTTGTTTTTGTTTTAGTCTGCTTGTTTTTATTTGTTTGTTTCTCTAGAGATGTTCACCAGCCTCTGTCACAAATACGATTGAGTCTTTCTGTTGCCCTCGGAGCTGGACAATTTATTTTTCTCGTCGGGATAAACGCCACAAAAAACAAGGTAAGCGACTTCTTCATCCATTGATGAATATTTTTTTAACGAGACTCAAGACGAGCATTAAGAAGTACACCAGATCTCTGAAAAGATGCATGAAAAGTAGTCAACTTTTTTTCCTCTCTCTCAGGCCTCTTGTATTACAGCTGCAGCTTCCATGCAATATTTCCTGATGGCTTCGTTCTGTTGGATGCTGGTGGAGGGATTTTACCTCTACCTCTTTGTGGTGAAAGTTTACAACATCACCGAAAAGATGCACATGTATCACGTCATGTCATGGGGTATTTTCATTTTACTTGTTTTGAATTGTTTGACTTCATGATCACCTGAATCGACTTGCATTGACATCCTACCTATGTTTAGGTTTACCCATCGTCATGGTTGGTATTTCATTGTGCATCGCTGCTGGGAAAGATGGAATAGAAAGCTTCACTAGTGATAAATAGTAAGAGAATCCTTCAACATTAGATCTTTTTTCTCCTTCTCCACATTTCCTGTCTCCCACAAAAATGTATTTTTTTTAAAGTACAACTCTTTTTGCACAATCTTGTGTTTTTAGTTCGTTTTCATTTCGTAGATTTTTGTGTCCCTGTGTTTTTATCCAGGTTTTGTGTCCTTGTCTCTGTCTCTCGTTCTGTCTCCCTCCCTCCCTCTCTTCTCTTTCTCTGGGTTACTGGGTTAGAGGATTATTTGCAGCAAAAATATGTTTATCTTTTTTTCTCTCCGTTTCTCGTTTAAAGTTGCTGGCTATCCTACACAAACAACCTCATCTGGATATTCGCCGCATTTATGGCTTTTGTTGAAGTGGTGAGTCTACAATTAGTCAGTCCCTCCCACTTTCCTTTTTAATGCCAAAACTGACCACCGGTGGAGATCGTCTCTCTTGTTCCCATGCTTATTACAAAACGAAAAGCACATTTCTGTTTTCGACCACCAGGCTCAAAGCTCACAATATTTTCAACTCCATTTACGCCCACAATGTATTCAGCATTACTCGTCTTAGCAACAACCACTCTGCCGATATTTGACATTCCTTGTTTGTTTCAGCTCAACATTTTGATTCTCGTCCGAGTCATAAAAGAGATGACCACGCTCGTGCAGCCTATGGGGGAAGACACTCATATCAAGCAGATACGGTGAGATTTAAAATTTGTAGTTAGCGGAATATTTTAATCAGTGGAGGGAAAAAAGTTAAATAAACGGGAACCAATCGCTGTAACATCTAGTTGTGAGGTATTTGCCTCAATTCCACCCTAGTTAGCAATAAACAGTGAGAAATTAATTACTTATTTAATAAAGAGGTTAATTCATGATCATGTACAGGAAACAATCAAATAATTCAAACTTTTTTTTAACGTTGTCGTTATTCCGGCAGACTTGGCTTTAAAACATGCGCGGTGATGATTCCACTGATGGGTATAACGTGGCTATTCGGTCTTTTGTCGCCATGGCACAAAGCTTTCGCCTACATTTTCACCATCTTTAACTCAACTCAGGTGAGTATTCGGTCTTTTGTCGTCATCACAAAAAGCTTTCGCCTACATTTTCACCATCGTCAATTCGATTGAGGTGAGATGTAAATGAGACTGTCGGAAATCTAATCATCTGTTTGCAAACTTGAATGTCCAAACTACATTATTCTTACATTAGTCTGATGATATTTCCCGTTCAAAGGTAACCTAGTCGACAAGAGGGGATTTACTTCTTGGTTTTTGAGATCTGCAACTTCCCTTAATTTACTGTTTTACCCATTTTTTAAAGACGATTTCAAGATAGAGATTACAAGATGTTTGCACTACATCAAACTTTTTAAACGACGCTCTGCCATCTCTAAATCAAAGTGCTCTGTGAGCAAACTCGTGAATTGACACATGATTTTTTAGATTATGTTTAATGTTATCTGGTTTAGGGAATTTTGTGGTTGATTGTCATATCTAGAGTACGAGCAGTAGTTCAGTGTTCGCTAATGTAGCAAAGAAACAAAGTAACGTTGGGATAAGAAGGCATTACAATTGAAATGATCATGCTATTACATTTGACAAGGTGGATGATGTCATGTGTTTTAAACGTCTATCATTTTTGTTTCTGGTTCAAAAGAAAAGGTTGGAAGTAAATGTGGGTGAAAAGTGAAATTTACTGTCTTTCGTTGTAAATATTAGAAAATCAAGGCAATACTGTCTTAATGAAAACATTAACGATTCCCTCTTTATCAAATGAGACAAACGGGAACGAGTTTTGACTAAGCCAAGCCTGCCACCGTCATTTTGGATCTCCGCCTGGGTAGATTTAGGTCACGTGCTAGGCAACGTATGATCAATAACAAGATAGAATTTCATTTCAGGCCTATTTATCAATTTTGTGGTGTGTAACTTTCGCATTTTAGTACGTTGTTTGTATGTTGAATCTTCAAATTGTCTTGAAACTTAAAAGAAAATTGTTCTTGAAAAATTCACTGAAAATCTGTAGCTAAAATTGTTTGTTTAGGTGTTATCTGATTTTCGTGTTAACTTGTTATTTCGTCAGTCGCCGGCATCTTTTGTTGCTTCTCACAGGAAAAACACACGCGACGAAACGTAATGATCAATTTTGTCCTCAATCTCACGCTATAACAGAAAAAGCTTTTGAACATCTGTAAACTCCGAGCGCTTCGCAGTAAGTGATATTTTCAATGAATCTTCGGATTGTTTTCAAGTTCAAGGACTGTAAATTACAATTTTATGAAAAACGAAGGTTGTACTGTTATTTCAGTGTGAATCCTTGCATGCCTGCCAGTCGCTGGCGCCGCTTGTTAAAACTAAAACGAAAAAAAAAACTCTTTTAAGATTATCATTGGCTTCTTTTTCACCCCACCACTATTCTTAGCAACAAAGGTCGCCATTTCGTCTGTTTATTGCTCGCCAAAAACTATAAAATGCACTCAAAAGCCTAAAATCTAAAAAAAGTTTACAGGAATCGACCAATCGAGCGAGCGAGCGAGCGAATGCCATTCCCCACATCGTATCTATAACTCGCTCTTGCGCATGCGCGCAATTCACGAGTTAAAAAGGCTGATCTTGAAATAATTTTCTGTCTTAGGGATTCCTGATTTTTTTCTTCCATTGTGCGCGAAACAGCCAGGTAAGAAAGATATCAAACAGGGGAGGCAGATCAAGTGAATTGTGAAGACTTTAGAAACACTGAGCTTTGGATGGTTAAGAACTGATATTTGGCCAATTGTTCATCTACAGATTAAAGAACGATTGAAAAGGAGGATGAACGCAATTTTTCCATCTTCCGAAGTTGGAAACTCTGCAAGGAAGAGCTCACGAGTTAACGCAAGTGATGCCGGGAAAATACGGGCAGTCGAAATGCAGTCTTTCGATGCATAAATAGCACTGCGCCTCGGTGAAGCTAGTCAATCATCTTTTAGCGATTTGCAATCACTTAGCATGACCTTCTCTCAGTAATTCCACAGTAGAGCCTGGTTAGTATCGTAGTATCGGTAAGGAAGGGGGGATTAGGATTTTTGGTTTTGCGGTGTTCGTCATTATTTTTTAGATCGGTTTTTCGGTTTTGTGCCAAACAAACTTCGGTTTTACAGTTTTTGTGTTTATTGTGGTTCGCAGATTTCCGAGTTTTGGCACTTGGTTTTCGGTTTTCGTCAAAAATACTAATGGGTTTTCAGATTTGGAGTCCGAAGTAGTTTTGGCTTTTCCTATTTGGTTTCCAATTCCTCTTTGATCTGAGCGGCAATCTTTTTGCCTCCATAGCTGTGAGACCTCTTTGTGCTCCATCTGTCATCTGTATTAGATAGATTAGGGTTTTGACAACTAGGATGTGAAAAATCGGTTTAGACGGTTTTGGATGCGATTTTCGGCTTTAAGCGAATTTTTGTTGCGGTTTTAAATGAATTTTTTTTCAGTTCTGCGGTTTCGTAGACCCCGATGCCCCCCCTCTCCCCCTCCCCCCCCCCCTTCACTAAAGGTAGGGCCATTCTGGTCAGTATCGTAATGACGTAAATACATAAATGAACCGCTTATATAGTGCTATTAGCTGTTGACTTTTATTGTTATTACGAAGGGCCGCATTCGGCATCCTGGTAAATCATGGGTCTATCTGTTTCCATGGGAAGTAGGCTCTTTGCAAAGGTAGCTTGGATAAATTGGAGACAGTACTGCCAACAACAATAGTACATGCTTGGACCCTCGTTTTAATGGAACGGATACAATGATATAAATCTCACTCGGTTTGCGCCCTTCTTAAGATATTTCTGCTTAATGTTAATACTTGTAGAAAAGCTTTACATTCCAAGCCGTTTAATTTAGTCAACTGCAATGTTTGTACTTTTATTGTTAAGTTTAAGGTTCGCCCTAAAATTAAAAGAAAAAAACTGTGTAAAAGCTTGATTGCCTATAAATTGTGTTAAACATACAAATCAACGATTTTAACGTCTTTTCTTTAATCTGTTTTCGTGTTCCATATAGTAAGTCAGATACGTAATCAAATTGAATGTGACACAATATAGTTGCTCCTATAGCAATAATGGATAAATAAACAAATGTATAATAAATACATATTCACCTATCTAGTCATCATTATTATTTTTTAAAGCCACATTTTTTTTCCTTTTTTTTTTTTTTTGTATCCATGTCAGGAAAATGACGAATGTTCTCAAATTTCTCAGAGTCGAAATGTTTAATCAAGTGTATTGCTTGAAATGTTAGAATGAAAACTAGTTGGAGAAAAAGTCGGCATCGATAGATACAAAATGAATGCATATACACAAGTGGCAACTCTTACAGCAATTTTTCGCATTTGCTTCTTCTTGTTTATCACCGAAACACCTTTGAGGAAATATAAACTATCAGGAATATACAAATGAAGTCACGTCTATTTTGTTTAATTTTGTCCCCAAGGGGGGGGGGGGAGGTTTGGATACCTTATTTTAAATGCAAAACCAAGGGAGGGGAAGTAAGTTGCAAGGCTGGTATGCATTTCAGGATCTTGGGCATACAATTCATATAGGATCATGTACTCCTGTTATACGTGTCCTTTCCTGTAGGTTCGAATATTTTCCGAAAAAAAATTCCGTGTTGGGCGGAAATTATTTTTCAAGGTTTAATATCATGATAAGGGTATTTCAAGCGTAATGCTACTGGCGAGTTAAGGTTTATCGGCGCGAGAAAAGCACTGCACTGAAGAAGTTTGTCCCAAAAACACTCGTGTATATCAAGAAACAAACGTAGTAGTTCTCCAATTTCATGACTTTTAATTCTTTTTGGTTTACAAATGCAGAAAACAAGGAAAACATTTAAGGATCCCTATAAGCGCGCTGCTATTTGATTTCTACTTTCAATATAAATTGTAGTACCCACTGTGACTTTCTCAGTGCATCATTTTTAATTTACAAAATTTTGGTCTTGTTTTAAATTATTCGTTTGTATTGCTTTTTCTAACTTTTTAAGTTTGAACTTAAATGGGCTGTCAGGGGCAGGTTTCTAATGGCAGAAAAAAACTTATGCCCATTTTAAATTTGCTTTAGGCAAAAAAATGTAGTAAAATAGGAATGACATGTAAATAAGACAGCCGTTAGAAGAGAGATTAAAGAGTTTACGGCAAAACTGCGATAGATTTCAAAAAGTAACCCCGACGCTTAAAATGGTAGTTCTTAAGAAATGTCTGAAATTAGTCATTTCCTTCTATTCAAGAACAAACAGAAAATGTTTGTTCTGACTTCAGATGACATTGTGGTGTAACTGCGAAATGAAATACCGGACGTTCACACTGTACATGTCAGCCAGTTCTAAATCGAGAAAAATATGTTGCGTTTTAAAAGCTTGACTGTCGCTAAAAATTAACAAAATACAAGCTGAAATCATCCTTTTACTGGATACCGGTCTATCAAGCACTCACGAGCGATAATTTTACACAACGATATACAAGATAATGGACAAACCATTATACCGACTGTAATATAGTACACTCTATCATATAGCGAGTGCATCATCCGGCTTAAGTTGGCTTTTTTAGCCGCGGGGAAATTATTTCTCGAAGAAATGAACATTCTTCAATCATCGACTACGAACGCATTGTTGATAAGATTTATGGGTGAGTATCAACTTTATTTATGTCCATTTATTCTTGCTACAGTAAGTCGTCGTATCTCCCTACGATAGTTTATCTAGAGAAAGTCTTGATGAACTTCTAACTTCTGATTCAGTTCTTGTGTCGGATCCCAAAAGGAAAAAAAAAAAACCAAGAAAAAGTTTAAATTCACTGTTTGTTTGGTGTACGTTCGTTTATTTCAATGTCCTCCTAAAATCAATGAACACCCAAATTGCAAATAGATAAACGTTATGACTGTTCTGATAAAAAAATTATAATAATAAAAAAAAACATTTAAAAAATCGTAAATTTTTTAGGTCAAAGATACAAACAGGAGTTGAGTGTTTTGGAAAGCATTTCGGAACCAAACGTAAGAACTAGTAATTTTCTTTATGAGTTTACTGGTATTTATGATTGGAAGAGACCTTCTATTATTTATTTTTGAAGCAAATAAGCAATAGGGATCAGTAGCTTTCGTCTTCCCATATACAGTATAAAACGCCAAAATTGCAATTCTATTCCAGCCATCGACATTTGTAGACATCTTCGTTTTCATCGTAGGTGATATATGGATCTTAGGGCCTCAATACTCGTAATAAATATCCCTATAAACCGAGCTCAAAAAAAGCATCACATGGCTATAAGTTAGGTGTAGCGACTCGGAAAAGGTGACACCGAGTTGATTTTTAAGCCCCTTTAATGACTGACTAACCTATGTTCACGGTATAAGTGTGTAACCATGAGTGACATGTATTATTCTTGCTCCACGGAAGGGGACGCTTTTTCTAAGACGGTGCTTCATGCATGCAGTGCACGCTTATGGCAAAGAATCACATGAATTTCCACTCTTGGTTTTTTGAAAATGAAAGGCATATGTGCTGGGAAGGATGAAAGTTGTATCTGAGGCAGTTTATTCGCAAAATTTACAGCCAACCAAGCATAGCCCTGGCTAACCACAGGCAAAGTGCATTGGAAAAGCTATTTCGTGATGTCATAGGCACGAACTCAGATGCAACACATGTAGTAAATGGATCTGCTTCAGAACTTTTGAGTTAAGCAAGGCTCTTCCTTCTGCCGATCGCCTATATAGGACATCTTCCATTCATATTGGCAAGTTGCTGGCGTCTTTAAGCCGTAATTCATGTTTGTGTTGATCAAAAAATCAAGGTAATTTCTCCCTCTGGCGAAGTGGCAAGTAGATTAAAAAAAAATTTACTATGCAATTCAGAAGCAGTAAACTGCTCTTATAGTCAAACCTGTATTAAACGGTCATCCAAGGGGAATGGAATATCAGATTCGAGGATTTAAGATTCCAGACCAAGAAAAATATGAATATAGCTCATTTAAGATATGTGGGGTCTTTGACAGTGTAAACAGGGTCCACTTTTATTGATAAATGCACCACGCAGAAACGATTTACAATTATTTGACGTTTTAGGCCGCTGGTAAGGCCTAAAATATTACTGAAAGCAGTAATTTTTTTTTTACGATGCATTGAAACACGTGAGAGTATATTAGGTATTGATCACTCTATTTCAAAAGGCTCGTTTTGAAAGCACAGCTTGTTGGATTTGTTTTTGTTCGTCAGAATTTACTACGTGGACTGAGTTAATTTTAATAAGATTCCTTTTAATGCATGATGATTAGCCTCAAAGAAGTGGCGTTTTAGGCAATGCACACCTGCTCTAATGAGTCTATTCAACTGCAAGCCGTAGGGTTTTAAAACACTTGCGTGGAGCGATAAGGCCAAAAAATAGCGTGATCAATAGACTCCATTAGAAACTCCTTTATATAAGCTTCGCTGAGCATCGTACGTAGAAAATAGGAAAAGTATAATATCACGAAATTTTATCATTCACCAGATAGTCTGACTTCACAATTTACCGTTTGGACTGTGCATTTTAGCCATGAATGAAGTGTCTATTTCTATGTCTTGTGAAAGTGATGAACACAAAAAATGCTGAAAATTAGAAAAAAAAACCAAAAAAAAAAACAACTAAACTAACGTAAGGCTTCATTGTTCGACAAATGATTTATATCATGGTTGTGGCCTTGTATCCTTGGTGAAGCTGTTTTTAAATTTTTAGTAGAAGTAATCAATTCAATACAGTCGCGTATTGAAATATTTTGTTTCTACATTGATAAAAATGATCGGAGTTAGGTTTTCCCGTGCGTATGATTCCTCCATCTCTGATTAACGTGGACAATTAGATACATGCGCTCTCGAAGTTTGAAGATGTTGATCTTCCAAATCTGCCACATTATTGATGTTCTCTCTTCCACATAATACTACTTCAATTGATCGCTTCAGTTCTTTAAGTCTAAATGTAGTCAAAATAGGATTTACTGCAGAATTGACGTTCAGAAATATCTCGGAAGTTACTCTTAAAATCAACAGCCATTTCTGATCGTGGCAGCTGTAGCAGTTTGCTTCAATAAGAACAACGACGAAATAGGGAACCAGACAAGTAATTAGACAAATTAAGATTAAAAACGAAGTTGTGGCACATCGTTGCTGTTTTTGGGTGTTTTTTAGTCTGCGTATGTCGCTAAGTACTGGGTTTTCAGAGATAGATGACTTTCTTTGCAAATCAACGCGAGAGCGGCTCTTTCGCAAAGTTATGAAAATCCCGGTATAGGCCATTGTAGTTACGACAAGAGGAAACGTCGTGTGTAAGTGAATATCGACTAAAACGTACACATCCCGAGACAAATCAACGAGCTGAAGAGAGGCGAAGATGGTAGAGAAAACAACTATGAACACTGTACAAAAGACGAGGTGTTTTGGTCTGACTTTACGAAGATAGAAATAAGGACACACAACAGAAACGAAACGATCGACCGACATGGCTGTAACGAGCAAAATTGAGCTGTTAACTCCAATGTATCCCATTATTCTGGGGAAATCTCCCTCCGTAGGAGAAAAATTTTCTCCAAATGTACACCTAAGCCTCATAACAGCCTCTGCTGGGCAAACAGCAATGCCAACGAACAGATCCATCGCAGCAATAAATATCAAAAACACGGAAAATGTTTTTCTGAAGCGACGAAGGGGGTCTTTGTATAATGCCACCAAAGTCACACCATTAAGAACTGATATAAGAAATGAAAGTAGGGAAAAAGATATTCCACTCCCGAGACAAATAGACTTCTCAAAATCTCGCTCCATGACGATAAGCGTATAACAGTTCTATGACAAAAGGCAGAATATTGTCTCCTCAATGTAAGACGTCTTCAGGGAGGTAAATTACCCTCAAAAAAATGTTAATTAGAACTTTTCAATGGTTTGTGCAAAACAATTACCTTATATACGCTACTAATGCACTGCCTGAATTTGAATAACATTCTTCGTAATCAACAGAAGCCAATTGCTTTAAAGGATCTGAATTTGAAACTAATGCCCTCTAGAGCATGGAGTGCGATATTGCGATATTATGTAATGGAAAAGGTTGGCTTAAGTAGCTCCAGAGAGGAGATTTTAAGCAAACCAAACATTAATGAGTTAAAATATGATTAAAAATGGCCATGAATGAGAGTGGTAATGATAATAAGATACTAAATAAAACAAGTAATACGAAACGTGTTTTCCCTTTTCAATTTACATACGTTCAATAGCAAACGTCGGTTCATTTGCTTTTTTCTTCAATATTATGACATGGAGAAAAACAAAAATAGTCTTTCAGTGAATTAAATGCAGGTTTAAAAAAGTATTACGCTCAGGTACAGTTAAGAAGACATACTGAACCTCTCATTCAACGTTAGCTTCTAGAGTTTATTTCTTTTTTAATCACGCCAAGAGAGACGAAACATTTAAGATTCGCTTGCATCTCCAAGAAAATCTCAAGCGTGTGGTAAGGGTGGAAGTAGAAGACTTCTCGAATTTCATGCTAATTGCTTCATAAGTTGCTAGCTATCTCAGATTCAGATAAATATAACTCAACATGGAAAAAGAAATCTGCTGCTCAGTGATATCAGTTTCGATGTCAAACGTGCAATTTTGAAGAAAAATTGCGCTACATCAGCGAGAAAATATCTTGATACCAATAAAACAACAAGCAGAAACACCAATGAAACATTTTTTATTCATGTTGTGAACTAATCTTTAAGCAAAAAAATTTGAAACTATGCCAGTATTTTTTTGCCATTAATTTGCGGTTCTTCTTTCTAGAATATTTTCCCCATCATATTTGGAGACCCTGAGGGTATACTCAAACAGGTAGTTATTGACTCGTAGGCAATTTTGGAGGAAACAGCTAATCGAAAAACTATTGTGAACTAGTATGCGTATGTTTGTTAATATATTAGGAGAGATGGTAAACTTTGATCTCGGTAAAGAAAGAAAGAAAGATTTTTTCGTCCTGTCAGGAGCCTGGGACAAAGAAAAAATTATGAGTCCCCATGAAGGATCAAACCTTTACCGAGCTCAGAACTTGCCATCTCTCTTATTATCTTGTTGATCCCAGCTGTATACAGGACGCGTGTCATATGAATTTCGTAATAGACATCGCTCACCGTGAAGTCTGTGTGGCTCAGTGACGAGGAATCCGAAGGGGACTCAGAATTTTTTATTTGTCCCACGCTCGTGAAAAGACGAAAAAATCTGTATTTTTTATCTACCTTATGCATGTTTAAGCATAAAATTATTATTATTATGATAAGGTTGCAGCTAATAATCGTGATGAATACACTTGCACATAAAGAAAAAGAAGTTTTTTTTCCAAGGCGTAGTCACTTTCGATGTAAATAACGACATTTCGTTTGTGTACTGCGAGTCTTCTTCACGCGATAAGGTCGACAGAGTATTGCTTAAATAGTTTTTTGATCGTCGAAAACATGCAGTCGATATGTTGTCGAAACGTCGCGATCGACATCAAAAGTGATCACCTTGTCAGACAAACAATCATACCTAATAAATCAATACCGTTTGCCGTATGCTGTATGACTCGTGCTCTGATCCTCGTAGTCTAAAATTAAGGATTCATCATCGTTAATTAAACGATAAAACGTCCACGCAGCGAAGAAATTCGTATCTAGTAAATCAAAACACAAATCATATAATAAAACTTTGCTATCATGCCTATTATCGCATGAAAGAAGGTTTTGATATTATCAATCACACTTTGTGGTGCATGGCAAAGACAGGTGTGATATACTGTACTGTTCTGCACCAGTTTTTTAATTAGCATAACAGTCAATTTCCCGCATTGTATACTTTCCATTTACGGTTCGCTCTGGCCCAAAACAACGCAAGGTCTATCGTTTTTACAAAATAGTGTTCTCTGAAATATTTCTGAGAATGGAACTTTGCTCAGATCTGCAGGATATACAAATTGGAGAAAATAGTCCTTTTCTTCTAACACGTTACTAACACACACATAACTCTCAAAGAAGTATTAAGACCAAAACTTGTCAAATATAGGCAACCACACAACTATTATTAACTCTCCTGAGTGAGTACCAATGCTCCTTTAAAAACGTGACTTTCTGCACGTAAGTATAATTACCACGAGCATATCTCAAGACATGACTCGAACCTATGATCCTCCTAATAGCAAGCGGAGAAAAAGAGGGGGCTAGACTGATAGAGCCTAAGACGTTTTCTGATTGTGTAGCTTGTTATTCATTTTAAGGGAGAGTTCCTTGGTAAGCAAGCGTACCATACCATTATTGAACTCCTTAAATACTTTAAGTCTGGTTAAACACAAGGTCTTCCGTGAAACTCTCGCGCAAAGATGTAAATTGGGAAGGAGTAATTTTGAGCTCGATTTTTGTGATCAAAGCTATGACACTTCTGGAAAAGGTAAATGAATGGTTAACACCTAGCTCTCCGCTCCCCGTGGTAATGAACATATTGCTGAAGCAGTAGCCACCTAAAAACCCCTCCTCGGGCCTTCTTCTTGAAAGAAAATGCAGACTCTCTTCATCTGTCTCCCGTCCACTTTTCATCGAAATCGCTAGCATAAACATTATTAATTCAAAAACTTCCTTCAATTAGTTGAGTAAACGAAGGTAGAAAAGTCAACTCTCTCATACAAAAACAATTTTTAACACCGAGTAGATATTTTTCTTAACAACTATGCAAAAAAGAAAGACACCAGCTAAACCTCACTGACTAGTCTCATAAGGGCAGTTACTTCTGTGAATAATGAAAATGCAAAAATCATCATATTTGACCCAAGACATAACTACTAAATATCAAATTTAAAAAAAAATACATATATTAAAAATCACATATTCAGTATTAGATGTTCAAGAAACCAATATAATTTCTAAGCTGCAAATGTATTGAACACCCGCTCGCTCACATTAAACAGCCTCAAGATGGTTGGATATTTGTTGCTGAAAAAGGATAAAGTAAGGCATGAACTGTAACTTCGCGGGAAATTAATTCCCCAATACTGGCGAGGAGATATATCATGGGGTTATATTTTGACGATTTTAAAAGGCAAACATGAAAAAGGGACATTGACTTTCGTGATTCACGCGTCCTAGTATTCCAAGGAGTATGTACGAAAAGAGCGAAATCTTTCTTTGCAAGTTAACGTCATTTCAGAACATAAGTTACAAAATAGAATTTACCAGTATAACCAAATAATAATTTGAGTATTTGTCGATGCGTAGATATCCTGTAGATATTGTTATTGTAACGAGTTGATCAGTTTAGTCATCGACTTGAATTTTCTTAAGGGAGCTAATTTCGCAAGACGGCCGATATGTAGATCCACCAGAGAGCAATTCAGAAGACACAGTTTGCAGATGCAATCATCTGACTCATTTTTCTCTCTTAGCTGACTTCAGTTGTGGCCAGAGGTATTTTTTACTCTTGTTGTATTTTGCATTTCGATCATAAGTGTGTTGGTTCAATAAATTCATTGTTCAATCTAACTTTGCGACAGCTCTCCTCCAAGGACGTAACTATCCTGGAGATCATCACATATGTGGGATTATGCCTTTCCATCATCGGAATTCTTTCAACAATAACTTTGTATTTTTTCCTCACGTGAGTGCTATTTCTAATCAATCAGCGGTGTATTTTCTAGAACAGACAATGTTAAATAAAACCGGTGTTCAACAAATTGTGAGCAACACTTACTACAGTCGACTGTCAACCATCATACACTTTCAGTCACTTTAAAAACATTCGAAGTAAATATAACAATAATTTATGGACAATATTATTTGCAATTTCCATACACTCAATATGTTGCAAAATTTATGAGTCATTATTGATATCACGTTTGGTTTTCAGGGCTTGTTTGTTTGTTTGTTTGTTGCTCTAATGGTTACTTGATTTGTTTGACCTTGCTCTTCGTTTGTGCTTCTACAGATTTCTCGTACTTTTATATAAGTATATCAACATCAATACCTGCCTCATTTTCACCAAACATATTGGAAAACCTGTCTCAAATACGACTAAGTCTCTTTGTATCCCTTGGAGCTGAACAAATAATCTTTCTCGCTGGAATAAACGCCACAGAAAAAAACGGTGGGTGGCTCTTTACCATTCGTGGAGTTCGTTTAAAGAAAACCTCCTTGAATGAAATGTAAAAAAAAGTCTTTCCCCTTACTTTTGAAGGCTGTTTGTGTCACAGTGGTAGCTCTAATGCATTACCTCCTAATGGCCGCTTTCTGTTGGATGCTTGTCGAGGGAATCCATCCCTACCTGTTTGTTGTGAAAGTTTCCAACATCAAGACCAAGATGCACATTTATCACGTCATTTCATGGGTTATTTTGATTTTTCAGTTGAATTTATCATATACTGTTAGGGATTATTTTGTTACCTTATTGTATCATGTTATTAACTCTGAATTTTTATAAAAGGTTTCCCAGTCATTATGATTGCCATTTCACAGAGCATCGCTCCTGAAAAATATGGGATACAGAGCTTTACCAGCTATAATCATTTTTGTTAACTTTTTTTGTTCACTTTTTGAAGTTTGTTTTGCTTTACTTTGATTATGTATCCTACCCTTCCTTATTACTTTCATTAATCTCCTTCTCACAATCTTCATCTTCTAAGGCCAGTCTGTGACCTACAGTTTCTTTCACTGAACGAATGTTACTTTTGGAGGCAAAGCTAATCGGGTATATTGTGAGACCTAATTTTTCTCTTTTTATTTTTGTTTTCCCCTTTTTTTCCCTTTAGCTGTTGGATGTCGTCGATGTTAACTAACAATTTGATCTGGATATTTGTCGCATTTGTGATTATGATTGTAAGTTTCGCATTGGGATTAATTTTTTGACAGCTTCTGCGGGAGATTTTAACGAAATCGTATCAAATTTTAAATGATCCTCTAAACGATATTTGAAATTGATCTTATAACAATCCCATATCTTAGACTGTTGTCGTCCTTTAGAATTGGCATTAGAGCATGCGTGGCTATTATTCCCTTGCTGAGTGTCACGTGGTTATTTGGTCTTCTGACACCATTACACAAAGTTTTTAGGTACGTATTCTGTACAATGATTGATTTGATTGATCTTAAAAGCTTGTCTTTCTTTGTGAAGGGTTTTTTAATTTTTGCCCTGCACTGTGCGCCAAACAGCCAGGTTAGTTTTTTATGAAAAAAAAAAAACTCGTGTAGAGTACGAATTTGAAAATCTTGTATGAATATTTGAGTGCCCTTTCTATTTACTTTGCTTCTCTATCGGCAGATTAGAGAGCGATTCAAGAGAAAAGTTCGCACTGTTTTCCCATCTGCAACCGATGGAAACTCTACAAAGAAGAATTCAAATGTTAATCTGGGTAATTTTGTGATGTGAACGCAGTTAAACTGAAGCTTTGTAACGAGTTTGAACTGAAAAAAAAAAACGCACACCCTCGGCAATAAAACAGACTGAGGATGAGAGTTAAATTTTTTGTCGAGTGCCAGTTATTTATATTTGCTTAGAGGAGTCTAGTCTATGATAGGCCACCTTTCCAGAGTCATCAGCCTTTAACATTGTCTGAGGTCTTAACTAGATGCAAAAACCTTTTTCTGACAGAAAATAAGCAAATCTTGCTCATCGCATGAGAAATTAACACGCAGAATAGATGCTAGTAAACTTCTTTCTATGCATTTGATATACTTATTTGCCTTTAAATAGCATAACTTAACATGGAGTCATTAATATGAATAAAACCACGTCGTCTAATTACGGCAATGCAACTTATTGGCTCAAACCAAAAGCGAAGGTTTTTTATTCTTTTTTTTTTAATTATGTCGGTTCATTTGCGTTTTTATTTATCATTATAACGTATACCAGAATAAAAGAGTGTTTGGTTAATAAAATCTTGGCATATAGGTCATTCCCACAGATTAATGGTGTACACCGCAATGATCCACCCATTTACCACGGCCGTTGATGGTCGGCTGCAACATTTCTGTTTTTCGTTAGTAGCTGACAGCTTTGTTTACGCGGGAATACGAAAACACGATTGAAAAGATTTAGATTCGCGCGTATTTCTCAGAAATGGTTCAATCAAAGGAGAGGGTTGCTTAGAAGACTCTCGAAAATCCATGCGAGCGGCGTGATGGGTTTTCGTTCGCCTTTGCACTTGGCGAATGTTTGAAATAACGTGAGCTCAAACCGGTTGAAACAGCTTGCTTTATCATAAAACAGATAGAAGGTGGTCAAACTGGAGCAGAAACTTTAATTTTAGGTTTTAAAGCTTGAATCGAATGCCTCAGAATAACGCAAATAAAACGAGTTACCTGTCTGCAATAGCTATGTCCATTGCATGCAGGTCATCATCAAGAGGTGAAAAAATATATATTCTCGGTGTTTCGAAGGTTTTGATAAAAGCGATCGTAATCATCACGAAGGCGAAATTGCACTTACATGCCAAAACAACTAGGAACGTCGAAAGAGCTCTTCAAATTCACGATAAGGATATTTAATTGCTTCACAAAATTGTTCAAACTGCACCTGCTTTGTGTTAATTTTATATTTCTTTTCTTTTCTTTTCAGAATTTTTCTTATTTTTTTCTTTTAGAAACCCTAGGGGTAGTCTGAAAGAGGTGGTTAATCGCGAAGACATGTATTATTAGCTGTTTGTTATGAACCCGTCACTTTTTGGAGGAAACAGCCAATCAGACAACTCTTTTGAACTATCATGTGCGTTTTTAGACATAAGAAACTACTACTGTCTACCATATTATGCGTGGTTCCACGAATTATAGCATTAACAATTCGTTATTGTGAATGAGATAATGAAATATTAATGCAGGAAAGATTAAAAACCCACGTACCTAGAAGAGGAGAACATTAGCTCTCCAGTCAAAGAGATTTTATCAAACAACAATTTTAACTACAATGCCCAATTTTTGATAGAGGAAAACAAATTTTAGCGACTTCTATGATGAAAGTGCTCTAAAAAGACTTATTGTTTTCGTTGTTAAGCACCAAGTAAGCAAACAGTGGCATAACCATTAATGATTTGTAATTAACATGAATACTCAAATGAATTTAACATCTTTAGCTAAAGGCTACATCCTTTAGAAACAAGATCATTGCACTTCAGGTGCTATTCTACGAAGAGAATTCTAAAAAGTTTCTTAAATGATTATTTTTCATTAATCATATTTGTTTTACCAAAATTTCAAATGGAAGCAAAAAGGGGAAATTCACTGAATTTAAGTAGAAAGATGTGACATCAATGATTTGCATGATATTCAATTTCCCGTATATGCTTATAATAGGCAGCTGGTTCTGGCTCAAAACAACACTATAAGACTGATCTTCCAAATATTTCTTAAGAGAGAATTCTCACAAGCCTTCCATAATAAGTAAGAAAATATCAACCAATCCTCAGCTCAAAGAAAATTTGCCTAAGGCTGTGTTTAGTTCAGCTGACAGATGCTCAAACCACACAATAAAAAAACAAATGATGACGAATAGAAGTTGCCGGATATGGAGAACACTCCTGTTATCAATTGCTCTTCTACGTGAGTATCAACGTTATTTTCAAAAGAAAAGTTCTTTTCTTTAATATTTATTACAAGTTTACCCAGAGGAGTCGATTCTATGGCTCTCCGAACAGTGTTGGGTGAAACCTCAGCGCTAGAATGGTTTTCCGAAAGTTTGTCCCTTATCACAGCTGATCAAACCAACATCCACGAAGAAGCCAAGACAAATTATTTTTACTTCGAGAAACTAATTTTCTCAATGCATTCCTGTGCAACAAGTTTTAACTGTAATTTAACTCAGGGGTCTATCATAAAATGGATAATTTCTTGCCCAAATATGCAAATGATGATGTGTACTTTAAGCCGTTGATTCATTTTGAGGATATGCGAATTCTCGAATGTCAAAATATATGGTCAGGTGTCTCTTCAACTCTAACAAATTACTGAGGTTACTAGCTTAATAACATCATTTCAAGTCTTCTTGTAAAAGAGAACAGCAGTTTACTTCGTTTCCTTTTCAATTTCCATATTAATCTTCCCAATATTTGTTATTTCTAATTCATTTTCATCTCGCATTTAGTTGAATAAAAGAATCGCCGTTGTGCGGAAATATTCTAACTCAGAAATAACATCATTCTATCAATTCAAAGGCTTCACAGCGTAGTTATTGAAACACGGCGTCGCTCACTCAAGGGCAACCTGCAAAATGGCCCGAAGGAACTCCCTACCCTATCAAAATGAAAATAATAATAATAATAATAATAATAATAATAAGTATATAAATAAGTTTTTTTTTCATTTGCGGATTGGTCAGTGATGTCTAGGAGCTTCACGGTGGCTAATACTTGTTGCAAATAGGAGTTTAATTTTTATAAATGCTTTATATTTATTCGCACCATCATATACTGAGATAGTAAATATATAATGAAGGTTATACGCTAGATTTATTCAACAATTTCATGAATCTGTTTTTTTTTCTTTTTTTGTCTGGCGGGGGAGGGGGGGGAAGGGTGCTTAGTGAACTATTGTCTATTATATATTACATAATTATTATAATTATCTAAAGTTATTATAAGCAATATTTTTTTTTCAGGCTTTTGGGTGCAGAGTAAGACATGCAACCACAGTGAGTATAGCGTCTGTAACGACTTTTCTTACCAACTGCTCCAGCACAACGCTTATTCTTGTAGTTTCCCTGGGACAGGATGCAAACAAACGTGCACAAGTTTGTGTAAAATGGTTCTGATATTAAACGGAGGAGAGTGTGAACAATTTTGCGACGCTGAAACGTGTACACTGAACTTTATGGGAGGACAATGCCGAAAACAGCATCGGAACGCTATTTATTGTACACGGACCAGCGACACTGTCACATGTGGAGATGAATGTGTCTGGTGCAGCCCTTCCAATTCATACAGGTCGAATTTCATTTCGTCTGCTCCGTCAACGGCAAGTCAAGGTTTAGCGACTCAATTCTCAACGGTGCAGCGGAAAGATAATTCTCATACTTGGTGTGAGTAAATTTAACAAAGTAAATCTGTTTTTTTCACGATTGAATGTTAATGAATCTCGAGATACACTAGCACTTTCTTCATTGTTCATATTCTAAATTCCTTGCGCTTTATCATTGCTTTTCAATTTTAGTTAAATGTTGTTTTGACATCTAGCTTTTACTTTAATATACAGATCAGTTGCAGTCATCGTCGGCATCACCATTATCGTTACTTTCACCATCACCATTACCATCCTCTTCAATATCGTCATGTTCATCTGAAGCAAAAGCATCAGCAAGAGCAGAATCGGAATCAGTATCAACAAAATCATCAGCATCTTCATCATCACCAGCGGCAGCATCATCGTCTCTGCCATCGTCAACTTGGAAATCTACGTTGGAAGTACTTAAGAATCTGGTATGTTTCGTAATTTCTCCTTTTTTTTTTTCATAGTTTCTGCCATTCCTCAACGCTTTTGTCTTTCTTTACCTCAGGCAAATGGATCTGTTTCTAAACTTAGTGGAATAGATAGCAAGAAAAATAATTCTTTGAAGGTATGAATGCACTATTGCCTCCTAATTACAAGATTAACATAACTTGTAGATATGAAATATGCGGTAATTAGAAGGAGTTACCGATGCAAAGCTGCAGTTCGTAAGCTGCAAAAGCGTTTTATACAGAGGCAAAAGCATGACAATACTGTGTGCTACGAGAATTTAATGTAGGCAAATATACTTCTTCTAAAGAGGTGTGGCTAATTCACTGAAATGATGTTCTGTTGAAACGCTTCTTTTTCAAATCATGCAATATCCAATCAGTCCAAGTCCTACGATGTGCACTTTTGTTTTCTTATTATGATGACGTTCGACGTGATTAAAAAACTTTTTGGTCCTTAAAGGAGGCTATGCAAGTATTTGAAGACTTCATCGATAATTTTCTAAACATCACGACACCCAATAAAGGCCAACTTAATGATGGAGGAGATGAAACGAGAAGAGAATCCATCTTTAAGGTGGCAGTCGCCTTCGAGGAATTTGCATTCAATTATGGTAAATACCATCTGAATGGAACGAATCCTTCAACAATGATCAAAAGCCGAACAATGGGTGAGTTAAAACTATTTTATTAGTAACTGACCCACTGACCAATTGTCTAACTGAATGGTTTGTCTGCCGCCTGGCCTTGGAAATTAAATGATACAAATGAATTCTTGAAAGGCGCATAAAATTCGTCTGGCTTGATGCCAGTAGGTGCACGAAGATGTGTGAAGCCCAGTTGATGAGAAGTGATATTCGTCTGGTTAATAAGTTGTTTCAATTTCCTCTTTTGAGTATATGAATACGATCTCAGTACAATAATATATTTCAAATAAATCAGAACGGCGTTTGAGAAATCATAGTGTAGTGCTGTGTATATACCTTCAAGAAAGGGATCCGTATACGCTGCTGTCATCTCCTTCAATTCCAATCATCAGCTAACATCTTCTCTTTCTTCTGACAGTTTTGGGCATTCAAATTGGCTACCGTCGGAATGCAACTGACTTCTTCCTCAAGGAGGAAGAATTGCAAGTCAGCATTAATATATCCTCGCATGATTTTGCTGAAAAAGGTTTGCCTTAACCACGCTTTCAACTCTAAATCATAGAATGACATTTTTCCACTTTAATAGTTGCTCTATTATTTAGAAATCAGAAAGTTTCACGTATCAGTGTACTATTTTTCAATCGTTAAATATTTCAAAACAGCTGAGAAGGTACGCGATGACCTTAGTAGGAAGCTGGAAGAATAGTCGGAAAGTTTGCCAATCACTCATGCCCAGCTAATGATCTATAACCTTTTTGAGAATAGCCCGCAGATATTTGCGGATGTTTTGTCTCTGTTGACACCGAGTTGCCTTTTTATTTTTTAGATATAAATAAGCCTCCTATTGCCAATGCTGGTCCAGATGTCACAGTACATCTCCCAAACCGAGCTGCGGAACTGGATGGATCCAGTTCATATGATGATCATGGGATTGTTATGTACGAGTGGTCACGTGATCCTAAAAGTCCCGCGGCTGGTGTAAGTGTTAACTAAGCCTGTAGAAACGGTCGTGCACGCGGTATTTGAGACCTTCATACATGTAGCTATGAAGTTTTAAGCCATAACGCTGGCAAGTTTCTTTCAAATGTCGCGATATTTCCTTTTACGAAAAATCAGTTTGTGTTTTAGTCAACAGTTTAAATGCGTTTGTAACTCTAGAGCAAAATTTGCAGAACGTTTCCATCAAATGTCAAATCTCTCGAAGGGAAACCAAACTTTTTCACTTAACATGCTTGTCTATGAAATACAAAGTTTTGAAACTCGCGCGCATAGCCTTAATCCTGCAAAAAGTGTTGTAGCCGCTGTCGTTGTTTCCTGGCGGAGAACAGTATGGCCAGCCTTCCTTCCCAAGGCTTGCTGCACTTGCGCACTTATTTCCTTCCTTCCAGTCTTTCCCGTTCCACATTATATGTTGGTTTCCATGGTTGAAACGCGGCAAGAAAAGAGTCGATTTATTATGTTTGATTACAGGATGTCATCAACAACAGTGACCATCAGGCTGTACTGCGGCTGTCAAACCTTGTAGAGGGAATGTACAAGTTCAAGCTCACTGTGGCTGATGGGAAGGGGCTCAAGGGCAACGATGACGTCATACTTACTGTAAAAGAAGGTGCGTTGCCCAATCAATTCGTGAATGCTTGGTGGCTAACCTTTTACAGCGCAACTTCAGTATGCATATTCTCCATACTATTTTAAATGCATTTTCAAGGGTGCTGACAGAGAGGATTTGTTTAACAATTAGGAGCTCTCCTAGTTGATCGTTTCCTTTTTTCTTGTGACCTTAATGCGTGAATCAGGGATGATATCGTAAGGGGAAATTAGATGTTACTGACTCTTCGGGGTCAAAGGTTCAGAGTGCACAAGAGGTGTATGCGCACTAACTAGGATACAGAGGCTGGCTTTAAGTGGTGAGTGCTGTTTGCACATGTGCAGAAGTTTGAAAATCTGATTGTTTGACTTGCAGATCAAAACAGTGCTCACCTTGTGGAGTTGTACCTAGATGTCGACATCACGAAATTCACTGAAGAAAATAAGGTACATTGTACTGCCTATTTTACTTTTAAATATTTTATTATTCATTTTTCCATTCATTTATTTATTTCTTTCGAGATGAGCGGTTCTTAGCGTGTGAGCGACCAGTTAGGTGACCCCATCCTCCTTCCCTCAAAGAAAAAAATTTTTTTTGGGGGGGGGGGGGGTTGTTACCTCGGAAAAAGGAAAGATTTTCGAAAGCGCTAGGTGTTCTCTTTTTTGAACTTTTATTTTTTTTCCTAACTTGTACATCTGCAGGAGCAGTTAATTCGTAAACTGGCGGTAATCCTTGACGTTCAAGATGAGGATATTATAGTGGAGCATTTAAAAGAAGCTGGTGTCGGACATAGGTACGTAAAATACTGCCTGGCCAAGAAGATAGCTCTTTTTCATTCACACAAACCAGAGGGTTCAGCTTCTTCTAGTTCTCTCTCGGAGCCATTGTGCTGGCTTTGGTTTGATTTGGTTTGGTTTAGTTTGGTCTTGTCATTGAAAGAGCACCCCCCCTCTCCTTGCCATTTTATTTTATTTAATTTTTTTTTTTGTCATTCCGATAAAACCAAACAACACTTGCGAATAATACAGCTTCTGGTGGATAAAGAAATCGTTTCGGGATAAAATCTCGAAGTACTGTAACAAGAAGAGAAAATGCCATATCGATTGTCATTTTGTTTTGCTTTGTTTCGACAGTATGAAGGTGATGTTTTACGTTAAAGATAAATTGCTCAAAGCTAAGGATGGCTACGAGGTGGCTGCAATATTAAAGGAGAAGATTGGGAACGAGGAAGGCTTCTTCGAGTTTAGAATGTTGAAAGTAGAGCCGTATAGTAAGTATTGAACGTCAGGTCACCGGATGATGATGATGATGATGATGATGATGATGATGATGATGATGATGATGATGATGATGATTACTATGATTATGATTATTTTTATTATAATTATTATTCTTTTTGTTATTATTATTATTATTATTGTTATCATCATTATTATAATTATTATTATCATTATTAATTTTTGTTTGTTGGTTTGTTTGTTGTTTGTTTGTTGTTGTTTTTTTTAAGTTAACTCCCAGCGACCTGAAATCTCCTACTGGTCGCTGGAAATATAATTTAAGTCAAAACAAAACAAAACAAAAGAAAGCAGAACAAAGCAAACAAAACAAAACAAAAAAAGACATCTAATAAGAGATTTTGTTCTAGAATGTGTACCTCACTTTAATATCAGATAATAAAACCTGAGTAAAATACTACGTGACTTCTTGGTACTTGGCAACCGACATTGAGCCGCCAAATGAGTGTCTTCAATTGCAAATTATGTCGATTTCTACTCGGCATGGCGACCAAAGCGGTCGCAGCTTTAAGCGCAGCAGAGAGCAGTGGTATCTTGATTTATTCTAAGGGGAAATTTCAAACTCAAAATTTCCCTTTCCAGTTTTTCATTCACCGTCGCGATTAATCTTATCCAACCTCAACAGAGATACAAGTAGGTCAAAACGAACTAGCATTCCATTTAGTGAGAGTAGTGATTCCCTTTGTGGCGCCTTAATGTTATGACTTTACCATTACCTTGCACTTCAAGTTTGTAGGAATAACTGTTCAGGTCATGGTTACTGTGATCGCAGCACCAAGATGTGCGTTTGCGAAAGTTTTTGGATGCAGGATTTCTTCAAAGTGCACTTTGGAACTAGAGAAAGCAATTGCGGTAGGTGGCTTGTGGCCTTTTTGTTTTTTTGTTTGTTTGTTTGTTTTTTCCTTTTCAAGAACCCCGCTAGCAATACAACATCACCGTTCACGTAGTAAATTACTTTAGCAGGTAGACTGTAAGGTTATCTCGGTCTAGGAGTTATGATGTTTGGTTTATTTGCAGATTGGAGTATTTTATACGTAACTGTCATAATCTTCGGCATCATTATGGCCATCGGTGGGATTGTGTGGGCGATATGTTTCTGTATGGGAAGGTTAGTACCACATTTTTATGTAAAGAACTATGTTAAGCATTTGGGACGAGTGTGCCCACGGTGACAAATAAAAGTTGTGAGTCTTCCTCGAAGACTTGCACCTCAGATCATCCGATTCCGTTCTTTAATTCTCCACCTCTGAACATCAGGAAACTTTATCGTGAGTAAGGTCATTACTATATGCTGGTTCATATGTGACACACGCCTTCCTTTATACTGCTAGGATCAGCAATGTCGAAAGAGTCTTGTACTTAGAACGATGAAGAAATATTGCTAAATTTGGGCTCAGTCGTCGAATGAGGAATGGTGTTACCATTTTTCTCTAGCGTAGGAGATAAGTAGAAAACAAAACAAAGACAAAAATATAAATCTTTGGCGAGGACTCTAGTTCAGATCTTCCACTTTCCGCGGTGGGATACTTTACCAAATGAGCTTCAAAGACCTCCTGGATTAGCCAGGTCATACATGATGATATGTGACCAACGTCGTATTTCTGATCATATCAGGACGTGGGCCTATCTCGCGCTACAATTTTAACACGGTGTCTTAGGATAAGTTGGTTACTAGTTTGATGAAGCGTGACAAGGACAAGGGCCTGGTTCATGTCGCTGAAAACTCGTCTGTTCAAGAATTTTTTTTTTTTGGTATGAAGTAAGATATCATTTTCTTTATAGATTCCATCGAATCGTTGGAAACATTTATTTTATTGAACCTAGAAAATGCCGCTTTTCGCTCGTCAAACGAATCAATGCTCCTCACGACTCGGCGCTGTTAGTACAACTTACTTTCTCTTTTCAGCAACAAGCACATTACTCACATAATGTTTGCACTGCACAGTAAGTTAACAGAAGTAAGAGTCCTCCCTTTGTCCACTGTAAATGAATAATGAAATAAGTCATATTCTTCCCTCCTCTTTGCTTTGTGTGCAAATTCTTTCCCACCGTTCTTTCACTTATCTTTCTTACCTATCAGATTGCTGAATTTACTTCACTTCTACACGGTTCTCAATCACCCCCAAAGGTCGATGAACCTCCCGTCTGAAAGACAGTATTGGTCAAGGACTCCTTTAGTTTAGGGGTCCGGACTCTCGTCCAGCTTTTTACCCCGTCATGTTAACTTACAATGGAATATCGCCTGAACCACTCATTCAATTTTTTTCAATCTTTGTCCGAAACTTTCTTCCACCTTTGCACAGGTTTCCTCTCCTCTCTATCTCTCCATTCTTCTTCTATTTAGAATCCGTCGTAAGAAGGTTG
Organism: Pocillopora damicornis; assembly: GCF_964200805.1. Lineage (NCBI taxonomy): Eukaryota > Metazoa > Cnidaria > Anthozoa > Scleractinia > Pocilloporidae > Pocillopora > Pocillopora damicornis. The sequence continues at coordinate 7,689,514 of NC_142670.1, forward strand.
TAGTTTCTGTTAATCCTCCGAGTACAGAAGATGCTTCTTCAACGGATCGTAGGTATGCTTCAAATATTCTCACGGGTACAGGGTTAACTAAGCGACACGCCCAACCCCTGTTTTCCCGACTTTCTCAGTAAAGCCTCAATGTCGTTGAATTATTATGGGATGACTGTGCATCTTGTTCATCCTTTTGTCAAATGTTGTTCTTTTTGTCGTGTTATTCTTCAACGTTAATTCAACGTACAATTCATCCTTCTCAGCTGAATTCTTTCTTTCTCTTTTTTTTCTTTTTTTTTTTTTTTTTTTTTTTGACCACACAGTAGAAATTCATAGTTTGATTTGAATCGCTTCGCTCGTCACTTTTCCCGAGCTTTTTTCCATGTCATCTCCTTTTTGGAATCTCACTTCCTCACTGAATCATTTTATTACACCATGAAAGATTAACACTATTATGTATTTATTTCTTTGTTCATTCCTTGTCCTAACTACTCAACATTCGATTTCGTTTTTCACTCTTTGTTAGGCTCTACGTTTTAACATTTTTTTTTACCATTTCCTGCTAGTTTTACGTGTTTTTTTGTCGGGTTGTGAAATTGTGCTATTTGTGCGAATAAGATGGATATTCTTTGTGACATATAACAATCCTGCTCGATCATTTGTTCTTTTTTGTATTTTAGAGACCACTTTACAATTGAGTGTCAAACGCTTAACTTCGTTAAAATTGTTTCAGTTTTGATATTCGCTCAGTGATTGGTTAAGAAAGTTGGCGTCGACGGGTCTTGGTTATTCTCGTTTTCCCCCGCTTCAGGCAGTTTACTAGTTTTAAATTTTAATTCACATCAGCTCCTGATGAATTTTGGCTCTCCTCTGATTGGCTGTTGTGATTGTCACGTACTTTTCCTTATTATCAGAGCAGTTTTCAATGAAGTATCGAAAGTGACCCTTCACTTCGCTCTGTCAGCGGTCTCGAAAACTAGCGCCATCGTCTCAACCAATCAAATGCAAAACTAAATTCAATCCCAACTTGGTCACGCGCGTTTTCTTGCGCTTCAAGGAAGGTGCATGTTTTTACTTTGAGTTCTGATTGGTTGATGATGATGTTAAGCTTTGTTCTGATTCGTAGCTTTGATTATTCAGGTTTTGTTTTTTGGTACTTGGTTGTTAAAACTGTTTTGATACGCCGTCATTCTTTACAGGAGACGAGTCCGTGGCAAGAGGCGCCATCGTTACGCCGTTCTTGATGAGGACGAGGAGGACAAACTCGAGAGCATGGAGATGCTTCCTAAAGGAGGTGAGAGACGTTGGAGATTCGTTTTCTTGCTGCTTAAATTTTAATAGAGGTTGCACCTCGGAATTTATAAGCTGTGTCGGAGGTTTCTCGAAGGGAGGGATATAAGTTATGTCCTTGTTTATTCGGGATGGTTAAAGATCTGGGCTCAGTTTTATAACGGGCGGATAAATCGTTATCCAGCGGATAAGTGATGGCAAAACTTAGAGCGTTATCCGCCAGATAGAGGTTTATCCTGTAGATAACGTTATGCGACTTTCGAACAACTGGGGCTTGATAAAAAGGAACATCGTACATGATAAAAAAGAAGCGATAAAAGAAAACAAAAACCCAAAAAACAATAGAATAGTGCCGGATTCAATACAAGTATTCGTGTAACTAATGCCGGTCTTGTGGCGTTGGCTAGATTGATAAATTGTGTAGGAACGCTCCTCATTTAGTAAGGCATTCTAGCCTGGTTACCATTTAAGCACAAATCCTGCGAAATACGACGTATTTACCAAAGCGTTCCTGCCCTTTCTCCCGCCCAAAGTCTTCCCACTCAAAGTCTTCCCGCCGAAAGTTTTCCCGCCAAAAGTTTTCCCGCTCAAAGTTTCCCGCCCAAAGTTTTCCCGCCCAAAGTTTTAACGCCTAAAGTTTTCACGCCTAAAGTTTTCACGCCTAAAGTTTTCACGCCTAAAGTTTTCCCAATTTTGGCCCTAGTTGTACACATTCGGCCGCCTTCTTTCCAGCCCATACAAATGATTGGTCTGCGGAATATTTGCGATCGCGAAGATAAAATTGAGACTTCATTTCCTTTCGGTTTATTTATTCACTTTTCCCTTTATTTTATTTAATTGTTTTCTTTTTTAACGAAATTTTTGTTGGATTCGATGTTCTTATTTCAGGTAAATATTTAAGTACCAGTCTGATGCTGAGTGACACCGGGGATGATAGCGACGCAGAATCAACTGTTTTCGAAGCTAAGAAACGACACATGAACGGCTCTATGAATGGCTATATAAGGAAAGACACGTGATGCAAAGCACTTACAAGTAACATGCAAACCATCGATAGCTCTTTTGGCTACTGGTTCATCACAGTACCTCGTGTAAGAAGGAGCTTAAGGAACTTATAGGTCAATGTAGCCTAGTGTCCAGGGACTCACGAGGAGTTTAGCCGAAGGAAAGTGACTCAGAACGAAAACGTGGCTTCTATTTAATGCCACAATCTTGAGTGACGATTACGCACCGACTTCTGGTTTGCTCGCTCGTGGAGGCAAAAGCATTTTTCTGCACAAATTTTTGTCGACTCGTGAAAAAAAACTTGTTGCAGTGTTTCAGATTTGGTCGATGCGATATGATAACAAGATAGAGATTTAAGGCTCCATTCTTAAAAGAATGTAAAGCATATAAATTGGAGATTTTGGATGGTTTACGTGTTTTAAATCGTTAACACTGCAACTTGGTTGAGATGGCAATGAAAATTTAACTGTCGAAGAATGATGGCTCCCCCGGGTGAGAATTTGAATGAGATAATTGAAAGTTATGAAAAATTATCTATAGTTAAATATTACTTTTATAAATTCAAGAAGTGAATAGGATACAACTAATATAAATACACAGTTTACATATGAAAATTAATAGCGAGCTATTTCGCTGAATCTAAAACCAAATACAGTCATAAATTATTAGCGATTACTTGTGCTCCATGCTTAAGTGAAAGTTCACATGTTTCAAAGTGAAAGATTCTGCATGTCAAAAAACGTTATCGATGTGCACTTCATTAGCAAAGTTAAGAGGCTTTGGTAGAACACTTTTGCGCTGTGTTATTTAGCGCTATATAGCTGGAAAAACCATGTCGCTAACACAGTTTTAGCACTGCGCAACGGAGCATAGAATTAGGTAGAGTGTCCTAGAAGTAATTTATATTGTAGGGCAAAGCTCTTAATTTGCGTAAAATCTAAGTAAAGAATTGATTGCATATGGTTTTTCTTGTTAATCACTGATCTGTAACTTCTCTTTGAAGATCGTGATTTTGATGTTGCAGACGGGTTTTTGCAGTGTACTTCTCAGAATTGATATATGTGTCAAGATCTCAATTCGTTACATTGTAGACATGATTTGGGATAGACAGATCTGTTCAAGTTACAAGAAAATGGATAGCAATTAAATACGCGGATGGCAAATCATATTTGTAAAGGTCAATAGTCAAGAGAATACAACGGAGTTGACGTTGAAATAGCCTCTGCGAAGCAACATATCAAGGAGTTTTCCGCAAGAAGATTTTTTCACTTATTTGTTACCATTTCAGTTTACCACGAGTGCACAATCAAAATGCCCGACTAGAGAGTAAATAGGAACACTCAACAGTTCGTCTCCATTTTCATTCGTTTGGAATATGGTGATGTTTGATTTTCTTATAGATATAGTATGGTTTTTTTTTGGGTTTTTTGTTTAGTTTCTTAACGTCTCAATTTTTATCTCGCCAGTTAGGATACATTTGCCAAAAAAAAGAAAAAAGAAAGAAAATTGTAGATGAGCAGCAGACCAAAAAGAATTCGTAACAATGATACTATCTGCCTTGATATTTAGAGAAAATTCAGCCAACTTATAGCAAGTATAATGACAGCTGAAAAGTGGAATTTTTATTTTAGATTGATCTGTAGGAATATTGAACAACAGACCTTTTGCTGCGGGTCTTTGCATAAATGAGACGCTTTCATACGATAACTTTTTTTTTTTATCTAAGAATATCTGATGAAACGATGGAGATCTCTTGGAAATAGATGCAGTGATAGAAAACTCGCGCCTCCAAGTGGTTGCAGTTTAAATAATTAAATAAAATATTTATAAATCGCTCAAGGCTATTGCAAACATTTATTAACGGAGGCACACGGCGAGGTTTTATTTGAATCAATAAAGTTTCTTACAAGGTACAGCATTTTCTATTTTTTGTTGTGTTTTATCCCTAAGTTATATCATTTGTCACCCACCGAAACGAAAAAAGAAAGGAATTATAAAAAAATAACGATGGTAATGAACATTTTTTCACCAAAATGGAAGGAAATATCCTCAATTTACATCGACAAAAGATGAATATATATTAAATATATATTTACTTTATACTACGTAGGAACCTTTGTGTTGTATATCAAGAGTAAACAAGTGGTGTTTGCGTCCGTCGTTAGTTCGCGTCACCTAGCATTAAGGGAACAGATAGAACGAAAACAAGGAAATGTTGCATTGACTTATCCTCTCAATATTTCAGTTTTTGTGTGCTTTTAAGCACTTGGTGTGCGTGATGATTATTTTGCAAATTAGGACTTGGAAAGTCATCAAAAGCCTTCATGATAATTGAGAAATCTAAAAGCAAAATTAGAGACTTGCAATATTTTTATAATTATTCCCGCAATTATTTGTATTGTTTGCTTTTGGCGAAAGCTACGTCTCTGAAAGCGCTGCCTTTTGTTTCCTAATTAGTAAACGCATTGACAGGTGAGATGATGCTGTTGGCTTTTTCTTTACGTCAGGAAAGCAAATAGTCTGCAATTAACAAAACAAACAATTTCTTGTCTTTAATTTCAAACGTAGTGTTTACTTGAGGAAATTGGTTTATGGAGAAACAAACTCTGTCGATACAATTTTCGGATCGTTTCGGGATTCAGTCTTAAATTCTGAACACATTTCCACTTACGATGGAGCGCACGTTTGAGAAATCTCTCTGCCTTGGAACAGGAATTCCATTTGCGGCGCTGATATTTATGATTTCAATTCCCAATGCGATAATCCTAGTAACTCTATACAGAAATCCTCTTCGTTGCTTCAGAAAAACTTTCACGGTGTTTCTAGCGTTCATAACCGCAACAGATCTCTTTGTGGGGAGTGTAGTTTGCACTGGAGAAGCCATAACGCGATTTTTGTGTTCTTTCCGTGGAAAAGAGTTTCCTGGCGAAGGTGACATTCCCACAATTTTAGGATACATTGGAATCAACAGTTCAATCCTTATGGTCACTGCTATGTCCGTGGATCGACTTGTGTCGGTCGTTTGCCCACACTTTTATCTAAACACCGTTAAACCAAAGACACTTGTCTTATGCAACTCAATCATCGTTATTTTTTCTGCGATATTTGCCTGCCTCCAACTTGCTGGGATTCCAATTGATGTGTGTATTTCCATAGATATACATCTGCACACGACATTTCCTCTTATCACGACAAGTTTGTCTTATTTAGGAATATTCTTTGTCTTGCGGAAACGCGCTCGAGTCGATTTTCAAAGACGGGAGGCCAATTCGACAAATGCTTATCTTAGTGACATGCAAACGATAACGCGTGTTAAAAAAGAAAGGAAATTTGTCACGACTTCCTTCTTAATTCTGCTTTTCCTAATCATCTCCCTAATTCCATACTTTGCATCAATTCTTGTTGATGCGAACTGTTCTGGTTGTCGCGGTAAGAAATGGCTTATTGTGCTGAAAGAATCTTCAGTGGTATTCCTATTTCTAAATTCAACTGTGAACCCGTTATTGACAACATTTCGAATCAACGAGTTGAAACATTCCTTAAGAATTGTCATCCGCGTGCAAAGAAAAGAAGATGTAAGCAGTTTTGGAAGTTCTGTCCAACAGAAAACAATGAGGAATACAGCCTCCGTTTAACTGGCTTAACTCTACACTGCTCTAAAGAGCCTATGAACAAGCCAAACAAAGGATTCCTCTCAAGTTGCAGAAATAGAACCTTAGTCAATCTTGTTGATAACAACCACAGCAAGTTCTGTTTCTATGGTCGAATAACCCACCAACAGTGCTATTAACAGAAAGTTCCTAAGCAAGCTATACCACACACCAGGCTCAAAGCAAATAGAGTCCTTTATTCGCCAGCAGTGACCTTAAGCAAACCACGACGGCGACGGCAGTGAAAACGAGAGAAACCAAAAGCTTTTGATGGGCAAAACAATAGCTGTGCGCGTGCGTTTTATGGTCTTTTACATTCCTTTACCGCCCTTTGCAAACCAGCAAGGTGGAATCACCAAATTTTTCGTGGTCTGAGAACGGAACCCGAGGACGAAATACTCTTTTTTTTTTTTTTTAATTCATCGCTGCTTACAAATGCTTTGTTGAGGCTGCATTAGGGTTGTCGACAAATGGCACCATTGTAGGGACGCCAAACCCATTATTCCATTTGAGAAATTCATTAGAAAGTTATGAATTTATTTCGTCTTTAGAGAATTGAGTTAACTCTTCTGCGTTGTCGTCCCAATCCTCCACCCCGACTGTTCTATGCACAACTTTATATGGTATATGACAGGAGCATGTCACCTGTTCGCAGTTCCGATTTTTTTATTTGATATCATTACCCTATTAGCTCGCTCATGCACAACTTGTTTGTAAATAAGGCCACATGCTACGTTTGAATGGAATTCAGGCTGAGGTTTTGCTGAAATTAACTAAGGAGTATAAACCTGAAATTCTGCATGGAATGAAACACTGGAAAAGTACCCAGCGAGAAGTTAGATAGACTGATGGAAATTTTCGTTATCCGTGTCCCGGGAGACCTATATCACCTGAGAATATCCTCAATATGCTTTTACTTAAGTAGGTGCTTATGGATGACGTTGTATATTACTATAATCATTCAGTGCAAGGTAATTTCAATACTAAAGAAGCAAAAATTGTTTAAAATGATGACAACGCGGTTTCTTCGTATTTCTAGGGAAAATCAAACGTAACGAAAGAAAGCGATACTTCTCTGACAATCCAATTACAAACTATTTGAGAATTATTCATTTTTAACGAATAATTCCCCAGACGAAGTCGAGGAAAAAAATTGTCGAATATAATTTCTTTCTGTCAGTCTATCACCTTGAGACCCGCACTATTTATCAAAATAACATTTTCCCGATCCCTTAGAAGACTCTGTGGTATTCAAGCGGACCCCATCTGTTGGAGACGACTGATCCACCCTCCGACGCCTGACCTCGCTTTCAAATGTTCCACCATTTAAGGTAAAGGGATCTAGCTGGCATTATTATAATAATGTGACATTGGTCCTGTTTATTGAAAAGGCAGTGTCTTTGAAGGCATCTTGTGTATTTGAAGATGAGAGCATGGTGTTGATGGGAAATATTTCAATCCTTGCCATTCGTCTATGCGTGGTTCAAAATACGTCCAATTTCTTTCTTAGCGCCTGTTTTGGAGACTTAATTATCAGCTTAACACACTTTAACCTTATCATTTGTGGTGAGCAGTCAAATATATTAAAAGCTGGCATGATTACTACATTCAGCCTGTCTAATAAAAACGTTGGTCGATGCAATATTTTGCGCAGAGTTTTAATAAAAATATATGGAGTATACTACCAAGACCTCAACATCGCAAGATTTAAATTCATTAAATTTTTTTGTAAAACTTGCTTGCGGATTAGTGAATTGTTTACCAAATGAATAAACCAAAAGGCCCCAAATTCGTGGACTTAAAAATCATGACATAGATTCAGCGTCTTTTCTGAACCTAAAGGAAGAAAATTAAAAGCGAGTCTAATATCACAAATGTTTAGTAACCACACAGCGTCGCAATTCTCTACGGCGAGTGGCATTTTGAGTCAAGGGAGAGAAACTGTCTTATTGCGACTCAAGAAATGCAATTACGCAGCTACCCTTCTCCATTACTGTGTATTTGTCCTTGGAAATGAATAGGCTAAAAATGATTACAACACTATCATCTAACAGGTTATTAGATAAATATCATTGTGGATCCAAAATCTCACCACTTAATCTAAATTATCAATTAGTGGTAATCTTAAATTTGCTGGACTCACTCTAGTTGAGGAGTTTCAATGGGTTGACGGTTAACGATTTAATTTTTGGCAATTCTACAGCTGAAATTATTTTTTGCTGCGATTTAAGGAAAAAAAAATAACGGTTAGGTTTGTTATGACTCACGGTTAAAATTTGTCGGTTTTTATGCCTAACGGCTAAATTACCATGCCGTTCTACGGTAAGGGGTTGACCCCATCAGACCCTCGCTTTCGTTTGTGCTTTCACGAATGTGTAATGAATTTCTTTGTTTTTCCGTTTTGGTTTTTTTTTAACATCTGAAGGACGCTATAAATGAACATTGGCTTTGAAACACCCACAACACAAACTTAATAGCTGGCAAACCCTATAGTTTTAGCGTCGGTGGAAACACACTACTTTGACAGACTCTTTCAGTTGGTTAACACGAAAGGTTGTTAAACAAGGATTGACAAAAGAGTTGAAAAACAAGAACACGACTGATGATTCTTTGAGTACAAATAGCCACTTTTGTTCACGACAAGCGAGACAGTTTGCCTCCAGAATAACTGTTATGAAATAAGGTACAAGTGATGATATTAGAAACAGCAAAATTAACAACGATGTTATAGCAATTTTCCGTTCATTTTTGGCGTTGTCGACCCTACGCATGACATGGAGTGCTGGTTCACCACGCATTCTGTGTTCTCTTGGAATGTCAACTCGGGTACGTTTTCGTAGTATCACGAATATTCCGGCATAACACACAGAAGTCGTTGCAAGAGGAAATGTAGTATGCAGATGTATATCTATTGACACATAGGTATCAATTGAGATTCCGGTAATTTGTAGCAAGGCAAACATTGTCGAGAAAGCAATAATACTCGCATTGCACAGAATAAGGTGTTTTCGCTTGACCTTGTTGCGATAGAAGAGGGGAAAAGTTACTGATATAAAGCGATCCACAGACATTGCTGTTACCAATAAGATAGAGCTGTTGACTCCCGTGTATCCCAACAATTTAACGACGTCTCCATCCTTTGGTAGCGTTTTGTCTCCAAAGGCGCAGGAAAATCGCATTACGGCTTCTCCAGTGCAAACCACACTTCCAGCAAATAAATCAGCTGAAGAAATAAAAACGAGAAATACAGCAAAGGATTTTTTGAAACAGCGAAAAGGGTTCTTGTACAACGCAATCAGAACGAAGATGTTTGGAAGTGATATCAAAACTGAAAGCAAAATGAAAGAAATTCCAGTCCCAAGACAAAGAGACTTCTCGAATTCCCGATCCATGGAAAAGAAAATGATTCCTTCCTTCTCTGCTGCTGTAGTGTAGTGGTAAGAGCGTCACAATTATCATAAAGTAATTAACAAATTCCTCCTCTTTCTTTCACTTTGTTTGCCTTAAACATGCCTGCGGGATATTGCTGAAGTTATTGAATTCATAAGAACTAAATTTCACCTGCCATTGACGTATCAACAAGCGCAGGAAAATTCCCAAATCTGTTAATTAAAAAAGAAACCACACACACATACATGAATAAGATAGGATCAAATACTGCTGTTAATTGGTGAAATAAATTGCATCTTTTTCAGAGTGTCCATTCCAGGGCTCAATATTCATATCCCAGATAATTCTTATTGAGTCTCCGAAAAATTTCTCTCAGTAACTTCGTAACCTTCCTTTCTTTGTTTTAGTTTTGTATGTTAAATTTTTTTGCATTTCATCTTTTTTTTCTAATCGCAACCACTTTCACAGAAAGTTTATCTACGTGCAACAGACTTCTAGCGAGATCAGTGTAAATTCCATTCCCTTCAAGCGCGTAAACTTATAACTAATATTTATCTGTTTTTTCTACAAAGTTTCACACTCTCAGAAGCTTGTATTATTTACATAGGTATAGGTTCACAATCAGACTTATTCTAATTTTTTCAAGGCAAATGGACTTCATGCTAATCTGTAACTTAATCCCTTTCAATTTGGTAAACGACTTCTCCTTTCAGGTTTTAAAATGCCAAACTTGTGTTGGTGCAGTCAAACAGAATTCGCTCATATTATGAGTCACACGTCACTCGCTAAATTAGTCATCGATTCAGGCCGTTTCCCCACACGAAAGGGACTTTTAGTTTCGGATGTAGGAGCTGTCTAACTAAACTTGAAGTAGTCATCATTCATCGGATATTTTGCATACTAGTATTCTTTTCAAATTCTTGAGGTTTACTCGATATTTTCATGGCAGAAGAGCATATATGTATATATTCGTCTACGGTCGCTGACGAATCGACACACTGGAAGTCGAACTGTGCGTTAAAATACCGGAAGTCGAGTGGCGTGAGCAATGTGTGAAAATAAGTAGTATGAAAAGAGATCAAAGTGTTCTGTGAGCAAACTCGTGAATTGACACATGATTTTTTAGCTTATGTTTAATGTTATCTGGTTTAGGGAATTTTGTGTTTGATTGTCATATCTAGAGTACGAGCAGTAGTTCAGTATTCGCTAATGTAGCAAATAAACAAAGTAACGTTGGGATAAGAGGGCGTCACAATTGAAATGATCATGCTATTACATTTGACAAGGTGGATGATGTCATGTGTTTTAAACGTCTATTGTTTTTGTTTCTGGTTCAAAAGAAAAGGTTGGAAGTAAATGTGGGTGAAAAGTGAAATTTACTGTCTTTCGTTGTAAATATTAGAAAATCAAGGCAAGACTGTCTTAATGAAAATTACATTTACAAATTACATTTGACAAGGTGGATGATGTCATGTGTTTTAAACGTCTATCATTTTTGTTTCTGGTTCAAAAGAAAAGGTTGGAAGTAAATGTGGGTGAAAAGTGAAATTTACTGTCTTTCGTTGTAAATATTAGAAAATCAAGGCAATACTGTCTTAATGAAAACATTAACATACATACATACATACATCTTTATTTAACAATGCAGGTTAGAAGGATTGGCAAGACCGAAGTCCTGATGTGGACCTGCCTAACTACAACTTAGAAACAATTACAATAAAATATATAATACAATTGGAAAAACTGAGTGAAATCTGTCTTGAACACAATCCTAATTTGATAATTAAATATATAACAAGTATTAATTCGTAATTAAAAATATAGAAAGTCATCGTGTTTCATTGAAACACAGCAGGAACCTTTAGCAAAATTTATGCTATTGAGAAGATGCTTATTAACCTTAAGCTTGATCTTAAACAGTCTTAAGTTAGCACATTCCTTGACATGATGGGGAAGTAGGTTCCATGCCAAGGCGGCCCTGTGTTTAAAAGAGGACCTGCCAAATTCAGATCTTGGTCTTGGCACTTCAATATTTAGAGAATTTCTTAAGCTGTAATTTGTTTTTGCCTTAGAAATTAGAGTATTTAGATCCTCTGTATTTAAACTATGATAGGATCGATAGGTCAGAACCAGCAGTCTTTTAACATAATACAAAGAAATGGGATTCCATTGCCTCAATTTCATGATCTCATCAGCTGGAGTGGTCATAGGTAGCTTGCAAACAATCCTTAGTGCTCTCATATGAATACGAACGATATTAACGATATTAACGATTCCCTCTTTATCAAATGAGACAAACGAGAACGAATTTTGAGTGATATAACTAAGCCAAGCCTGCCACCGTCATTTTGGATCTCCGCCTGGGTAGATTTAAGTCACGTGCTAGGCAACATATAATCAATAACAAGAAAGAATTTCATTTCAGGCCTATTTATCAATTTTGTGGCGTGTAACTTTCGCATTTTAGTACGTTGTATGTATGTTGAATCTTCAAATTGTCTTAAAACTTAAAAGAAAATTGTTCTTTAAAAATTCACTGAAAATCGGTAGCTAAAATTGTTTGTTTAGGTGTTATTTGATTTTCGTGTTAACTTGTAATTTCGTCAGTCGCCGGCATCTTTTGTTGCTTCACACAGGAAAAACATACGCGACGAAACGTAATGATCAATTTTGTCCTCAACCTCACGCCATAACAGAAAAAGCTTTTGAACATCTGTAAACTCCGAGCGCTTCGCAGTAAGTGATATTTTCAATGAATCTTCGGATTGTTCTCAAGTTCAAGGATTGTAAATTACAATTTCATGAAAAACGAAGGTTGTTCTGTTATTTTAGCGTGAATCCTTGCATGCCTGCCAGTCGCTGGTGCCGCTTGTTGAAACTAAAACGAAAAAAAAAAACTCTTTTAAGATTATCATTGGCTTCTTTTTCCCCCCACCACTATTCTTAGCAACAAAGGTCGCCATTTCGTCTGTTTATTGCTCGCCAAAAACTATCAAATGCACTCAAAAGCCTAAAATCTAAAAAAAGTTTATAGGAATCGACCAATCGAGCGAGCGAGCGAGCGAGCGTATGCCATTCCCCACATCGCATCTATAACTCGCTCTTGCGCATGCGCGCAATTCACGAGTTAAAAATGGTAACATGAACCTTCAACGCCAGAGTGGTTGCGCATAAAGAATGGGAGTGGTCTGGACAATATCAACATGAGAATAAAGATAAAGACAGACACGGACTCCCCATGTAGCTCTTGTGGTCGCGTCGCATTATCGCCTTCAAATTGTACTTTTGCTCTCGCAAGCATGCCTCTAAAGGATTTGATTTTTTTTGCCAACGGTCGACAGGTGTTTTTAGCTATATAGAAGCGCGGTCGTAACATTTCAGATTCGCGCGTATATCTAAGGTATAGAGGGGTGGGAATGAAGGAATTCTTTAAATTTATGCAAATCGCATGATGGGTTTTTCAGCTGTCTTCGCATTTTGAGAAGGCTTTAGAAATATGGACCAAAAAAACAAAATACGTGTATTGCACAAAGATAGCAACCTTTCGAAATAACAAGGGCTCTAACTGGTTAAAGGGCATTTAATTATACGATGAAAATGCAGGGTAAGCAAACTTCAGCAGCAATTCCGATTTTAATTTCGCCACGAATTTTTCGGATCTATTTGAATTCCCGTGCCTAAGAAAAACAAAAAGAAAACGAGCTATTTGAAATCAGTAAGCCTGCTGCATGTAGCCGTGTATTCCTACCATACATGTTAATTACATAATAATAATAATACTAATAATAATAATAATAATAATAATAATAATAAACTGTACTTAAGTACGATCACGTAGTGAATAAGGAAAAAGGTAGAAAATTTTTCGTCTTTCGAATGCTTGCATAAAATATACCTAATTCATAAAGAAATCAATGTTAAATCAAACATATCAACACGACTGACAACTTCGACGGAGCTGTTTAAGATTATTATTCCGCAAAAAAAAATGTTTTGCATTGATATTGTTTCAGTCCATGTGTTTTCCTTTATTCTAGACCATTTTTAACACATTTCGAAAAGCCCTAAGGGAAGTCTGAAACAGCTGTTTGATGACAAAAACATTTAGTATTAGCTTTTAGGTATTAAACCGTCAATATTTAGGAAACGGTTAACGGAATTCTGTTTAGAACTATTATGCCCGTGTTCAAAAACAGTAAATTATTATTATTATTATTATTGTTATCCCAACAAAGTGGTTTGCAATTTAAGATCGCAATGAACACAGTTGTATATGAAGAGAATTCTTTGTTATTTATTTATTCTTTTTCAGGATTTAGTTTTTTTCGAGTCAAATAGGCCTATTGCGAGCATTTCTTAAGCGATAAGGTCGACTGGGTATGACAATACCAGTTGTGTTTTTAGGTCTTCGAACGCATAAAGTCGGTCTTCCCTTAAAAAATCCTCCTTTTCCCTCGCGGGTGAAAAATAATGACCGGTCTTTTACCATATTCCGCGTGACTAAAATCCCTAAGTTCTAACATTACAGATTCTTCATTGTTACTGAAATAATTATTTAGATATATTGGCGACGAAAACAGGGAACACTCATATCTAGCGAATCAAATTTTTAACTCTGAGAGTTTTTGAACTTAAATAACTAATTTAGCTTTGGTGAGCAATTATCTCCATTTATTGTTCCAAGAAAAGGAAAACGTCACATATTTTGTCAATAATACCTTCTAGTGCGTGGCACGTGCAGGTAAGATCTTCCGCTCTGCATTACTTAGCGAGGATCGTTAGAAAAAGCGAACAAAAAATATCACAAGTGGAGGCGTAATTGTTTCGAAGCAACTCTTGTGATGCTAGTGCTCTTAACAAAAACCTAATTCGAACCTTTAACTTTCGAATGAAGCATTTGCGTGAAAAGTTAGTTTCGTACCTGTCATATTTTTTACTCGAGTAAAAAGGCTTACTGCGACTAAATTTCGGCCGAAATACCCAACAAAAATAATTTGCATGACAATCATTTCCCGCAGTGCTTGTAAGCACCGAGTAAACGGCTGGTTTTTGCTAAAAGGAGAGTTATCAAGCCTTGGGTTTATATTGGCAAAAGATATTTCCGACCGATCTTGGCAATTATCTAGAAGTGTTGCATTTGGTTTAGCTTACAGGAACTAAACTCACCCAACGCAAACAAATGATGATGATGAGAAGCTGCCAGTTGTGGGGAACACTCCTGTTATCAATAGCTTTGTTGAGTGAGTATCAAAGCTCCTTTTAAAAGATTGATTTCATTTAGAATGCAGCCTAAGCGCACTCCGAGGAGTCCATCTCATGGCTGCCCTTTGAGAATTCTTAGAAATAAAATTTAGCGCAAACAAAGACCGCTAAAACTTAGAATAGTTTCAGATTAGCCTGTGTGGCAGATGGGCCACACAGGCTTTTTTCAGGAGGCCATGACGAAATATTATAGGGGATGTATTTCATGGAGCCATTTTACCTATGTATTATTGAGATACATGCTTAAAGCCTGTTCTAACTCGTGTGTCTATCATGAAAAAGTGAAGCTTCAGCGCAAACATGCAAGTTGCGATGGGATATTTTAAGCCCAGGTTTTTTTTCTAATTTAAAGATATGCAAATTCTGTAATGATTAAAAAGATAGTCGAAATTTAGATCGCCTCTCACCCCTCATAAACTACCGAGCCTGAAAGCTTAACAATACCATTTCAAGTCTTTGAAGTCTTATTTTCTCGTTAAAAATTTTTAAGAGTCAGATTTTCCTAGGTATTTAATTTTTCATGAATCTGTAGACAATATCTAAGAGGGCAACTTCGTCATGCGGAAATGTTCTTTACAGCTAAGGATGCCCTTCTGTATTTATCAATTCCTAAGCTGCAAAACGTAGTTGTGGAAAGAAGGCTCACTCTTTAATCTTACAAGGGCCGCCTACCTTAGCTAAAGTAACAAGATATAAAAAAAATCGAAGTAAATCGACAAAAACATGGATAAATAAATATAAATAAATGGTGCCAGTGATACAAAATAGGATGAAATACTGAGATACATTTCACGTATCGAGAAAGTTGGTTTGTAAAGAAACCGCTTTGTATTAACTTGTATATTCGAAACCTCTGTCAGCTTCGCGGTAGTTGAAGATTCGGCTCGAACGAAATGGTGCTTGCAATTACTCTGCCATAATGGTAGTTTCCATGAAAATTATATTCAGCAGTTTTATGCAACAGTGGTATAAAGCTGTTTAATTGCGCAAGAAAGGTCTTGCAGTACCTTTGTATTTTTCATAATTATCGTCATAATTATTTTTATATTTAATATTCTTATGTTTTTCGTTCTGTTCTTGTTTTTGTTGTTTCAGGTTTTGTACTAAGTGGAAATGATTGCAATTGGGATTACTGTAAATCAGAATGTGAAAGTAACGATTGTAACCAAAATTGCACGGCTAACGCGTGTAAACTGAACTGCAGCGGGAGCAATTGTAAAACACAAAAGTGCGAAGGTAGCGGAAATGCATGTGAAATGAATCTAAAATGTAACAGTAAGGACTGTGACCAAACCTGCGAGGCTAAAGAATGTAAACTGAACTGTAGTGGGAGCAATTGTAAAACACAGAATTGTCTAGGTGAAGGAAATGTATGTGAAATGGATCTAGAGTGTAACAACCAGTATTGTGTACAAATCTGCAAGGCTAAAGAATGTTATCTGAACTGCAGCGGGAAAAACTGTAAAATACAAAAGTGCCAAGGTGGAGGAAATGTATGTGAAATGCATCTAGAATGTAACAACCAGGATTGTGAACAAATCTGCGATGCCGAAGTATGTAACCTGACCTGCTGCGGGAGAAAATGTAAATCACAAAGTTGCACGGACAAAGTAGAGGTGTGCAATACGCATTTTAACGCTAACGATTGTAGACAGATGTGTGACGGTCACTCCATCACTTCAGATTCACACACGTCGAATATCGTTACATCTATTGGGACTTCAACAATTCGAGTATTCGCAACTAAAATTTCAACAGGACATGGAACAGAAGCTTACAGTGAGTACAATAACGCTTTGAATACTTAATACACTCTTTTTGTTTTACGAAAAAGTGTTTAAGATTCTGAAAAAGAAATGGAAAATATTTTCTTTTAAACTTCGTTGCGCCTTACCATAGCGTCAATTTTATTTTAACAAGTAAATGTTCTTCAACATTCAGCTCTATTGCAATCAATGTCGCAGTCACATTTAGCATTATTAATCTTACCGTTACCATCATCTTCATCACACAGCATCATTGGAAGCAATATCAACAGCAGGGGCATCTTCATCAGCACTATCACCATCATCATCAAAGCCAACAGCAACATCATCATCAGGATCATCATCAGAAGCATCGTCGGAAGCAGTATCAGTAGCAGCATTAGTATCATCATCATTATTGTCATCATCATCGGAAACATCGGCAGCAGGATCAGCATCGTCTCCGTCTCTACGGACACCTCTGACGCCGACGTTAGAAGTCATTAAGAATCTGGTGAGCAAAGTAATCCTCTCAAGCTTTTTATTTACAACATTTTTGTTCGCCAACTTTACTGTCTTTCTTTATCTCAGGCAAAGGATTCCGTTTCCAAACTAAAAGGAGAAGAAATCAGTAGAATTAGGCCTTTGAGGGTATGAATTTACTAATTGCTTATCTTTTATGATTAAGCCACTTAGTTTATATGAAATGCACAAGGATTAGAAAGAATGACCAATGCATTGCAGCAGTTTCTGAGCTTGAAAAAAAACTTAGAGTCCATTCGAACAAGAGCAAACAAGACCGTACCATTCTCGTCATCGTCATCATTATCGTTATTATAATTATTATAAAAGTATCATCGTCACTATCGATATTAATATTATTTCTAAGGCATGAACTGGCGTGAGTGAAAAAAATTGATTCCCGAAATAGATAATTCCGACTTCTTGGACGAGTTTTTGGACACTTCTTTACCGTGTGCACATTCTATTCACCATTTGGCCATTTTGCTGGATTTTTTTTTCTTTTATCCATTTTTGGTCTAGTTCATTTCTTTTTCAATTTTTTTTTTCATAATCTAAGTGGAGTAGACGAAATATGGGCCTTGCTAGCATACTTTGCCGTTACTTCAAACTGTTTTGTTTAAATGTTCGACCACGATCAAGGGTTCTGCGGCTCAATACTCATGGGACACTGACACGGATCCAAATTTGTAGAATCTTACTTTAACAGAAATATGTTATGTGATTACAGGAGGCTGCGTGGATTTTTGAAGACTTCATCACCAATATCCAAATCCTCCAAAAAGCTCTTACCAAAGAAGAAATCAAAATAACAAGAAATTCCATCTTTAGGGTGGCAGTCGCCTTGGAGGTATTCGCCCTTAATTATGGCAAACACCAAATGATTGGAGCGAATTCTTCAATGGAGATAAACAGCCGAAAACTACGTGAGTCAGAGCATGATTATTCGTTCGGATTTGAAATAATCCATTACCTGTTTATTGACCGACACAGTGACCAATGACATAACGGTTGCTTTCATGACTTAATTTTTTTTGCATGAGACCTGTTGAGCCAGATCAAGCCAGTTCATCCCTCCCACTTACCTTTATTTTTATCAATCATAGTGATAATAGACAATTTTTTCGGCGATTTGAATGTTCAAAAGCGTTCAAACCTCAACTTTTATAAGATTATGTGAAGAATACATAGCTTTCAAGCAAGTATAATTATCATATTAGGATTATGACTTACTTTCGGACCAACACGAAAAATATTTCCTCGAAAATGTGTGATTCTTAGTTCGTCTCTATTTTTTTTCCCCGTCAGTGTTGGCTATACAAAAAACCTACCGCGAAAATGCTACTGACTTTAATCTTGGGAGAAAAGAACTTCAAACGAACCTGAAAGTTTCCTCTAAAAACTTTGCCAACAACGGTTTGTATTGACTTCAGTTTTTAAATCTTTTATGCGCTAGGACGAAGCACAATTTTTTATTCCTCTCCAACTTTTTTGCAGTTTTGAAATACATCTACAAATACATAAAAGTTTGTTTGTTGGTTTACATAATTTGTTTGATTCAGATATCCGCATTGGCAATTTGGATTTCATATGTCATGTCGTAGCCTGGTTTTCTTTGTTTTTTTGTTTTTTTACTTTTTAGTATCAGTGGTTGTTGGGATCGTGTACAAGGATCTCCATGAATTATTGATTACAGATCAACCCTTCAAAACTATAAAGAGCACCACAAGGTGAGGTTACCTCCTAAAGTTTCTGAACCCAATGCCCCTTCTATCGAAGATACACAAAAAGAAAAACTCGAGGAGTTGAACCTATAGGGTCGGCAAAACCCTATTGAGAGATAATTAGTCAGGCTCCCAGCTTGCTATTTTCATAAAAATGATTACTTTGCTTTAGATTAATCTGTTTCATACTGATATTCTATTCCTCCTAAGATATTTGGACTCCGGGATAACGGCCGTGGCTTTAGATCCAAATCCAGAAAAATTACAAGAGAATGTCATCTTAAGGTTCAGAAATCTGAAGGTAAGAACAGGATCAAAGGCAGTATCAATTGTTTTACGTTGTGATATTTATTCCGAGTATATGATTTCAATGTTTATATTTTGAGTATAGATTCACGAAGGAGCAAAGAAATGTATGTTTTGGAGTGGCTTAAGTGAAAGGTAACAGCTGGAATGTATTTTTCATCCTGTTCCAGGAGTAATTGATTCTTCATTCTAAAATTATGAATAAAAATGTGATGATTATTATACTTAAATGGGTGTTTTTCTAGGGTTATTATTAACCGTCAATAATTCCTTACTCGACTTTGAAGAGACTTTGAAACTTTCCCTACATTCTAAAAAGGCCTTTCAAGGTCAATTTGTTTGTTCTGAAAATGAAGGCAAAGACTGTGACTTTTTTTGGAAGGTTTTGTTGTTGCTGTTTTTTTTCTCTTTCTATGGCTATATCTATATATCCATCGCTTATAAATTCCTTCCATATATTTTATTATATGTTCATTGATTTGTTTGGTTTGTATATGTGTGTTTGTTTATTTCTGTGTTTCTAGCCTTGCTTGTTTTCTTGTTTGCTTTTTCACCCAAGCTGGGGTATATCAATGTTTGTGCATAGCCTGAATATTAGTATCATCAGCATACCATTTTCCTCAGTTTGGAAGTGCTGACTGTGGTCACTCAAAGGCTAATCCATGAGTGGCAGGGAGAACATGTCGACAAACGTCAAATTGGAAAGTACTCGACGATGTGTAAAGGTTATGAATCGGCGAAAGAAAGACAGAAAATAGACCCGTCGGTGCCCTGATGAGTTTTCAGGGTAGTTTCGATTTATATTGTGATCATTATTACTATTATTATTATTATTTCTATTTATTATTTTATTTTTTAGCTCAGGCAGATTTTCAGAGACAGGATGCCATGTGGTTACATCGAAAAGCAACTCAGAAGAAACAGTTTGCAGCTGCAATCATTTGACTAATTTTGCTGTCTTACTTGACTACAACGGTATTCCAGGGGTAATGAATTTCTTTTCACCTTACCCTTAGCATTGGTATAAAATTTCATTGGTTTAAGTAACGAATCTGCTGTCTCTTCATCTCTCTTCCCAGCTCACTTTGGAAGATGAAACTATTTATGAAATTATCACCAACGTAGGATTGTGCCTTTCCATTTTCGCGATTCTTTCGACAATTATTTTATATTCCTACCTCACGTAAGTACTGTAACCATACGCTCAAAGAATCAAGTCTTAGCATGACCTTAAATGATTTAGGACTCAGAACAGACAGGTTCTTTGAAAAAATATCAATTAAATTAAAAAGTATGTTGAATAATTAAAATAATAACAATAATAGCAGAATAACGATGATTAAAATGGAATAGGAGTAAATTAAATTTATTAGCGAAAGTAAGATGTTTAAACTAGTACGGTACAAAATTAATAGAATGCCTTGTCAAATATTTCTTCGTTTTGTTTTTGTTTCTGTCTGGTATTTGAGTTTTTGTTTTCTGTCTTTTTTTCTGTCTGTTTGTTTGTTAGTATTTTTATTGCTTGCTTCTTTCACTAGAGACGTCTGGCAACCTTTGACTCAAATACGATTGAGTCTTTTTGTAGCCCTTGGAGCTGGACAAATAATCTTTCTCGCCGGCATAAACGCCACAGAAAATACGGTAAGTATTTTATTTATCTATTCATGGTTTATTTGCTCTTTAGGTGCTTAAAAGATTCTTTAGAAAATAATATGAAAAACCGACAAAATTATTTTTTTCTCCCTCGCAGGCCCTCTGTGTCCTAGTAGCAGCTTCATTGCAGTATCTCCTGATGGCAGCTTTGTGTTGGGTGTTGGTGGAGGGAATTTATTCCTTCCTATTTGTTGTGAAAGTTTATAACATCAACACCAAGATTCATTTGTATCACTTCATATCATGGGGTATTTTTATTTCACTTGTTATAAATTATTGTAAGCTGCTGAATCGGAATCGCTTCAAAAATGGACGTATGAATTCTCGAGTTGCACTAACTTCATTCTACTCATGTTTAGGTTTGCCCATCATCATTGTTAGCATTTCAATAAGCATCGCTGCTGGAAAAGATGGAATTAAAAGCTATACCAGTGAAAAATAGTATGAGAAACAGTAAATAATACAGCTGCAGTTTCTTCTCTCTTCTTCCTCTTCCTTCTCTCTCATCCTCTCTCTCTTTTCTATTTAAATAATCAGCGTTTCACGACGCATTGCTGTTGTTAAGATCTCTTCCCAGTTTTCCTTTATCACTCCATTTGTTTTCACTTGGAGTCGCCTTGTTTTATGGTGCAGTTGTGTTTGATTTGTGTTATGCTCTGAAGATTATTTTCTGGAATTTAACTTTTTTTATATACTCGTTTCCAGTTGCTGGCTGTCCTCATCTAACAACCTGATCTGGATCTTCGTCACATTTGTAGCTGTCATTGAAGTTGTGAGTCTGTGTTGTTGTTATCATTGTTATTATTATTATTATTATTATTATTATTATATTTTATAATTGTAGTTATTATTATTGTTATTTCCTATACCAGGACTGCCTATTATTAGAGATTTTTATTACTAAACGTTTACCGTCTTTCAAAAGAATATCAACTCCAATTGATATTCCCTTGTGTTTTTCTAACTTCCATTCCTCTTGGCCTGCGTATGAACCAAGTAATAGCGTTGCGCAGCACAGGGTTCATGCTGCTCATTATAGAGACGTAGGAGCGTGTTGGTTAGCTGAAAACAGGGGGTTTCATTTTTTGTAAAGATTCAGAATTTTCTTTTTTCAAACGCTCGTAACAGGACGAATGACAATTTTTCTGTTTTCGGCGATATATTTAGTATTCCTTATTTTTTCAGCTCAACATTTTGATACTCGTCCGAGTAATAAAGGAGATGAGTACATTAACGCAACCCGCGGGGGAAGACAACCATTTACAGCAGATACGGGAAGTTTTCAAATTTAACATTTATTAGATAATTGTGGTAAACTAGTTAAAATTCAGGGGGGGAAAGGTAAATAATAACTAGTTTCTACAAGGACTCGTCGAGCAATGAAATAAAATTGTTGCCGCATTTAGTCTAGCAGTATTTACCTAGATTACACTCCCGTTCGTCTGCAACGATGAAGCAATACGATTTTGAAAAAAAAAGGTTATATCACTTTACAGAAAAAAACGGTTAATCGATCCTCTTCATATATTGTTCTCGTTATTTAGACTTGGCATTAAAACATGCTCGGTGATGATTCCACTGCTGGGTGTCACATGGCTTTTTGGTCTTTTGTTATCATCACACAAAGCTTTCGCCTACCTTTTCACCATTTTCAGCTCTACTCAGGTGTGCTTTTAATAAAAGTTAGTCTATAATTAAATTTTAGTAATCTGTTTACATACTTAAATGCTCAAACTACTCTTTTACCTAAAAAAGACCCTTTTGGTTAGATGATATTGCCTATTCAAAATAATTTACCCAACAGCAGACAATCTTTATTGGTCTACAAGATATGCGACTTGCTTTAATTCATTCTTTCGCCACCTTTATTGCGGTTTCATCTCAAACGATCATACCGTTATCACCTTTATCACCCGGATTACAAAAAGTGTAATACTGATATAAGTATCTGTTTCAGGGAATCCTGATTTTCGTTCTTCATTGTGCGCGGAACAGCCAGGTAAGATGAATATCAAACCGAGGATGTACATAAGACGAATTGTAAATTTGCTAGACATTAATAAAGGTTTTGGTGGTGAACATTTGATATTTGGTCGCCTGTTCATCTGCAGATTAGAGAGCGATTGAAAAGGAAGACGAACATTACTTTCCCATCTGCTGTAGATCATGGAAATTCTGCGAATAGGGGCCCACAAGTTAATCCAAGAAATGCCGGCGAAATGTGGGCGGTAGAATTGCAGTCTTTCAAAGAATAGTGCCATACAGTATTCAGTAATTTAATTTAAACGACTTTAAGTGATACTGTTTTTCCATCTGTAAAAATGAAAAATACACAAGGAAAAGCTCACAGGTTAATCCAAGTGATGTCGGTGATATGTGAGCAGTTGAATTGCAGTCTTAAAATAAGTTGGAATTTAAAAAAAAATTAGCTTAAATAACTGGATTCACAAGAGAGAAAATGAGAGTCGATTATCTAAAATCGTATCATACATTCAAGTCTCACTTGTTTAACACTAGTACACATTTTACTGTATTTCCTTTAAACCACTGTTTATTAATATATATATATATATATATATGATTTAATATTGGTCCACATTTTGAGTGCACAAGGTAACACTAAGCTACCTGTGAGAATACTAAATACGATCGTACTTTCGTAATAGCAGTGGTAAAAGTCAATTTTTAAATTTTTTGATTAATAAATTAATTAAATCAGCAGTTAAAATGATAAATAATTAAAAAAGAGTGAATTAACCACATCTTTTAGTAATCTGTTATATTTGTTCGCATGACGAGGCACATTGTACCCTGTCGAGTCACTTTTGACCACTTTGGATTAAAATCGGTGTATTGAGAAGCAATGAAACAAACTTCCACTGTCCCGTAAGGAGGACTGCCTCTGGGTTTTGGTCAATGCCCAGAGTAAACCAATACAGGGTGGAAGAGAAGGATCCGTCTTAACCACCTTCCCTTCGTTCTCTCCCCCCTAACCCCATCTCCCCAGGGGAAGATTCTAAGATGCCCAAGAAGTTCAACCACCCTCTTGAGTGAGTGTTTATGTTGCTCTGTTATGTTTTTGTCTGTTTTTTGGTTTGTTTCTTTAAATATGAAGCCATTGCCACGGTTGCCGGCGTGAATTCTAAGGAGGCACATGACACAAAATCTTCTGAGATGTTAAATAGTCCTTTCCACTGTGTGATTATAAGCCCGTTAGAGATAAGTTAACGCCCCTTTACGTGAGCCGCGCGCGCGGAAATTCATAACCCCGACATCCCCACTTCCCCCCACCTTTCAAAAGGGGAAGGGAGGGAGGGAGGGGGCTCGAGAGACCTAGTTACACCCATCTGTTTTGTGTCCTCTCGTTGCATTAGAAAGAGAATAGATGAGATATCAGAGCTTTGTGGCGATTCTTAAAGGATATTACTCCTGCAAGATATAAGTACAGACATATATCGAGGAGCACGAAAACTTTTCATCACCATTGCTCATAATTATTGATGCAACGGAATAAAGGTCAACACATTCGTCGTTGAGCAACAGAGATCGATACCTTTCACGTCTCATTTAAGCGAAATGACCCAGAGATGCTTCTTGTTATTCTCTCAATATAATGATAGTGTGATAATGAATGGTCTGCATAACCAATAATTCCAAACTAATGTATCCAAAATGACTTAAATAAATTAAAAGACAATATTTGAGTGTTCATGGAGAAGAGCAGGTGCGAAAGGTAAAGTAACGGCAAAGAAAGTTAAGGTAGCGTCATCATTTAAGTTGTAGGATCATTTTAAAATCAGTAAATTACTTCAAGTAGAAACATATTTGTTCCGTACCGGTTCGAGTTTTTTAAGCGTTCTAAAAACACCGAGAGTGTTATTTCAATAGGAAAGTAAACAAGGAATCTTAATAGTGAGTAAGTAACCGTAAGAATAACATTAGCAATTTTTGTCCTAATTGATACAAGATAGTTACTTTCTCGAGATTGGGGATATCACAACTATTTAATTTTTTTTGTCTGCCTGCATGATTGTGGATCGCAGTCTATTCTATCAAAAGAATTACGAATAACGAAATGAAACAGTTTCTTTCGAAATTAATTGATTATTTTGCCATGCTTAGTTTAAGCAGGTGCAAAGAATTTAACCTTAGAAAAGACGTCAAGAATTGACATGTCATTCAATTTCCTGCAAAATTTCTTCAGTAACAGAAGGATGATGTTGACTGCAAGCAACACACGCTAAAAGCTTATCCTTTCAGCAAGAGGGTGATCTTGAAAGGTTTACTAAAAAGTAATTTCAATCAATCTGATACTGCCAAACAGGGAAAAAGATCAGAATTGGGGTAACGTAATGCTGACAGAAAATCAACCCTCACAGAAAAAAAAGGAAATGTTGACGAAATTTTGTCAGATATTGGGAATAGTCCTATCATCAATGACTTTGTTGAGTGAGTTGTTTTTTACTCATTAACGGTTAATTTAACAACATTGAGAAAATAACCTCTAACCTACAGAATTCTGTGGTTGAATTCGAGAGAATGTAAACTTAGAGAACAAAAATACTTGTCATGTTATATGCTCCACTTGTCATAAGGATTGAGTTTCTTACCGAGAACGGTGACTATTTTTGTCGAACATAAATCTTTAATCCAAAATCCTTCACTAAATGTTACATTGTTTAACCTAACATTAAGACCAAAAAAATCGAAAATCTGAAGGAGATAAAGAGGTTTTAATTTGGTGGCCTCGTGGCATCGTTCAAGGATGCCGCCACCGCGCATGCACGAAAAACTTGATGTCCCGTATGGAAACCAAGGCGACGGCTGGGCGTTGACCAGCCGCAACAGGGTTATTACAGGTTTCGATTATGTTAACCCACTCCTACATAATATAACAAATAAATAAAGATAATGGAATGGATATTTTTGAGTTCCTTTTGCCATCAAGAAGTGTTTGGTTTCGATACTAAGCAAAATGATCTGGAACAATCAGCCACAATTATTTAATAATTATGCGACTTTAAAACTGAAGTGTTCGTTTTATTTCATTATTGCTGCGTCCTAATTGATGTTCGGTACAGCACCTTCGGTCAGAAGTAAGACAAGTAAAACAAGATATCACGCTGAAAATAAATGTACATGTATGACCTGAACTACGCAGAACGAAGCAGGTAATTTAGTGTTAACAACTGGGTTGAAAACGTAAATTAGCCACCGTAAAGGGTAAAAAAGCTGACGTTTCGAGCATTAGCCCTTTCGTAAGAGCGATTAGAGTCTCTGAATCGTTTTGGAATAATTTAAAATTTTTAAGAATGATAGAATTAATTATCTTAAAAATTTTAAATTACTCCAAAACGATTCAGAGACTGACACTATCTTTTTGCAACCCTCACTTATTTCATTCAAACGTGACAAAAACATAGGCAAATTTTTAGTCAGGAGTTCATTTCAAGCCAATGACCAATCTGAAACTTTTAAATGTGCTCGCTCACGATGCAAAACTCGTCCTTTCATTCATAACGTAGAGAAAATATCGGAACCGAAAAGATCCATTAAGATCATTGATCACTTTACGTGTACCTCCGCCAATGTTATTTACTGCATAACTTGCACTTATTGCAATAAGTTATACATCGGCGAAACAAGAAGACGACTGGGTGACCGATTCCGAGAACACCTTCGCGATGTGGAAAGAAATGACAAGGACGCATCCAAACCAGTCGCTAGACACTTTAATCTTCCTAATCTTTCTAAACAGCATATGGCAGTTTGCGGCCTTTCCTTACATTTAGGCAGTTCGGAAAGCCGTAAAACACTAGAACAAAAATTTATATTCCAAATCGGCACCCTTAATCCCCACGGAATCAACGAGCGCTTTTCATTCAACTAATTTATTCCTGTGTTCTCGTCACCATATTCCCACCAATGGCGTAGCTCCACTTTCTGCATATAAATCCACACACAACCCACAATTCCTCTAATCTCTCTGACGAAGGACTAACGCTCGAAACGTCAGCTTTTTTACCCTTTACGGTGGCTAATTTACGTTTTCAACCCAGTTGTTAACACTAAATTACCTGCTATACTCTCCCACCGACGCAGCACCACAGTTTCTTTAGAAACTAACCCCTTTATTCATTTGTGCAGAACGAAGTTCGTCATTTAATACTAAGTCATACATCTCATTTATGAAAATTAAAATAAAACAATGTGCAGAAGAAAGCGGAGTTTAGTTCGAGTAATTACTTCGCAAACGATAGTTATCGCCAAACTTGACTCATAAATTAATCTTAAAGAGTTAAAAAATTAACTGGTTAACGCTACATCATCTGCGCTATTACGAAAGGTAAAATTAACAAAGTTTTTTCTTGTCGCTATTTTTTTTGTTTTTATTGCACAAAACATCTTTCCGCACCTGGTGCAAAAAGCCATTAGACTTATTGGTGCGTTTATAAAGGGAAATAAATGTTGACTTACGTCATCAATTCAAGAAAGGATGTGTTTTGATGTCCATTACACTTGGCCTCCTATAAAGGGGTTTGAAATACACTGACATGTGAAGCAGAAGAGATGTCACCAAATCACGAACCAAAACAAGCATACTGACAACTGCTAACGGAATCTTATGATGAATGATGCGATGAAAGGGCTTCAATCCGGTAAAATGATCACAGCCCTTTCTTCGCTGAGTAAGTACAAGCCTTACTACATCGATTGATTATGCTTTGTAAAAGTAAAATTAGTAGTAAATACTATGATGAAGAAATGTAGCAGGACAGCCAGCGGCTTAGGCCAAGATCAAACCTGAAAAGGATATTTCAATTGGAGGTTATCAGCTTCTTGATAACAAAATAAGTTCAGATTGTGAACAAATGAATGAATAAGTAAGGTATAAAGTAAAAATAATGCAGGCGATATATGTGTTTTTTTAATTTTATTTTAGCTTCAAAACGATGCAAAATGATTTGAAAAGAACTCGACACAATGGCATATATAAATTATAACTATGCAGTTTTAAAAATGAAGTCGTCATTGTTATTCATAATTATTGTTCTGTCTTGACGGTTAGCAAAACAGTTTTTAGCACAGATATTTAGCATCAAAAAAACAAAAAAAGGCAAGTCACTATCCTCTGAAGCTACCTTCACAGGAAGTCATCGGGGAGATACGCATAAATCTATTGAGCGCCTGACAAAAGTTCGTCTTTCGATGAATAAAATACGAAATAGATTTCACCAGTCGAAATGAAAAGTATTTTGCGAAATGAAAAGGAAGTTTCGTTCGTTTGATTTGTAAAACGGGTTTTCCCCAAGCGGACACCGAAACCTCGTAGCAATAAATGAGTTATATATATAGATATGAACATATATATATTACAATATTTATATTTTGCATCGATCCCATGGCTGCAGCAGTATGTCATTATTCGTCGAATTCGATAACTTTATTTTCAATGAATTTTTATGTGGCTTCAGTTAAGCTTAAAAATGTTTAATTTAATTTCTAATCAATCGATCGAGACAGTTTTGAGGCGAAACTGGATCGTTTGCATGTCAATTCTCATTACTTTTGAACTCTTTCTTTTTCTTTTGCGGATGTTGCACGACAAAAATTTTAAAAAATATACGCACGGTATTCCCATAAAACTATCTGCAGACATCATCCAAATCTGTTTCAAGAACCGAACATTTTTCAACTAACAAATAATTGTTTAATTCATATTTTGACCTCTGAATGACTGGAAGAACGATGGAATCTTCATGAAAGGTTAGCTAAAGTTAAAAGAGTACGGAAAAGAAAGGCTTAGATGCACTAATATCAGCATCACAGTGGGTAGGCACGTGAAATCTTACCCGTTTGTTTGTAGCTCTCATCGAGTTACTGCGAGGCGCAATAGTGAAACCGGATACTTTTTTTTTTATAGGCTTCTCTTGTTGTAATTTATTGGTATGGGCTACACTTGAGAGGATCCTTTCGATAGTTTGAGCTTCGATGAATTACAAGACAACAAGCAATGCAGTTTATTTCTTTTTCTCCAACGACGCAAAAATAATAAATCACTCTTGAATTAGCAAATCCTATGTTCTGATTGGCTACCCAAGCAAGAAAGATGAACCTATCTTGCCAGACTTGTGAGAGTCCATCCAGTCACTTCACATGCTTAGACCAGTTGCATGCGAGTGGAAATGCATTTACTAATTTATTAGCAATTGTTTCACTTGAAATCAAGAAACACTTTCTCTATTTGTTTCAAATATCAATGCAACAAAAAAATCAATGCACATGTCTATTTTATTCCTCTTCTGCAGTCATTGTTACTCTAATGATGCAATGGAAAGGAACAGGTAAGACAGCGCCATTCCAACTTTAACATTTATATACCTAAAACAGAACTTAAAAAAGGAGAAATTCCGCTTGTGACACTAAACACGAACTGGAAACAAAACATGAAACTTAAAGAATAACACTACCACCACCCAGATCTCCCCAATTTCCATTCTTAAAGTCGAGATTCATTTCAATGTTTGCCTTAGGGAGGTAAAATGTTTTATCCTCATTGTTTATGAATAATATGGTTAATATAATAATCAATGCTCTTCGTCTCCACCATCATCATCATCATCAAAACTATCACTATTTCTATCATCAATATAATTTACTTATTTATTTTGTAGAAGAATGCCAGGAGACACGTTTCCAAACTTCCTGGTACACATTTTCGAAATGGGGAAGAAGTTGGCGGAGGAACAGAAAGGCGTGCGAATATCAGGGAGGTTACCTAGTTTCTATCGAAACTCAAGAAGAGTGGCAGTTTATCAATGATGAAATTCAAAAACGTTCTTCTTGGAATACTAGTGCGTGGCACATTGGTTTAAGATTTTGCAACAAGAACTGGACTTGGTTAAGTAGAGAAAAACTGAATATTTCGAAATGGCGAGATTCTGAGAATAAAAGTCGTGCGGAAATATCCAAGAATGAAAGCCTTTTTAGCAAAATTTCTCCGTCCGAAATCAACGCCTTCATTTGTGAAATGCCCGAAGGTAGATAATCATTTCACCAATAAAGTACATTACATGCTAAAGTATGCCCTCCTAGAATTGATCTGATGAAAATTTCTCTGGAAGATGAATTTTCCAAAAAATCAAGATACTGCTATTCTTTTCCTAGCGTTTTTTAATGTCCACACAAAAACACTTGAAAACACATACATGACTTCATGCGACCTGCTTACGCATCGATCTGTGTGTGCCTGCACGAACGCAATATTAAGCTCCAGTTAAGCATCGAAAACATATCCATATACTCTTCTGCTATATTTGTTTTGAATTTATTGAGACAGGAGACCTGGAAAAGAGGTTGCACGACACTATGACGTCATTCAACGTCATCGTTTTCAAAAAGCTTCGTTTAGAACTGTCCACACTAAAACGATATGCATGCGTATTCAAATGTTTGCACCTTTTCTCGAAGGAAAACGCATAAGAGAGGACGGGTTCTTAAATGACACTGATCAACAAGCTATGCAATATTACAATAACAATGAAAATGCTAATCATAATAACAATGAAAAATTCGTAATGATGATGAAGAAGCAAATAATTATAAAAATGATAAAGACACGCCATTCTATCGGCTGGTTTGTTTGTATCCTTGATTGCCCTTGTAGTTTTCTCATTATTACCATCACGCTCATTATTTTTATTATCATTGTTTTTATTTCATAGAATGCCCAATTATGTCTTTTCAAAACTCTTGGTATATATTCGCGAAAAAAGGAGACAATTGGACAACGGACAGAGGCATCTGCCAAAGTCAAGGAGGAGATTTGGTCTCCATTGAAACAGAAGAAGAATGGAATTTCATCGGTGACGAAATTCAAAATCGTATTACGATGTCTAACCGCTCACGTGCTTCTAAACATCATTCTCGTTATGATAAATGGTACATTGGCTTGGAGAAAAAAGGTGAAAATTGGACTTGGGTGAATGGAAAACTTGTGAACATATCTAAATGGGCAGGCGAGCCAGAGTGTGGGGGAACTGTGGCTCACATATGCAAGCAGACTATTAATGGTACCCAGAGCCTATTTTGTGACATCCCTAGTTCTGAGAATTTAGCTTATATTTGCGAAATTCCCATAGGTAAGAAAAAATTACTCTTATTTTTGTTACTAAATTAAGTAAAGGTACGCTAAAAGCGCTCATGAACCGTAATGCAAATATTACCTAAGTTTTGTATACTTACCATTGCTGTTATAGTAAACCGAACTCATGGAGCTTCTGGCAATCAGGATAAAATTTTCACGTGGACAAACATTTCACGATTTCACGATAGATATTTCCCACTATTGGTCTTGTGGACAACAAAAAGGCAGCAGATGCATGATTTGTGACAGTTTTGCACCTAACAATTACTTTGACCCCGTATCAATAGTAGTAATACAATGCGATAGAGAATATTCAGAGTACAGTATATACTGACTATTATGAGCCAGTCAACGGAGAAAGCGATTCAATTATTTGCCGTCCTTTCCCGAGTTTAGAGTTATTTGTAAAACGCGTGAAGACAGTTTAAGGACTAAATATTAAAAAAAAAGTTCAAGATAAAAAAAAACTGAACTAATTTACTTCAACGAAAATAAATTGAACTTAAAATGTAGTATAGAAAACAATATGGGAAAAAATTGTTTCTGAGAACATTTCTTTAGTAATTATTGTTGGCGTTATTTGTGTCGATTTCAGCTGCACCACCATTGTTCTCATTCAAAATTGCAGAAAAATCTTCACCATCCGAATCTATAAGGCCACAACCCACTCCATCGCCAGTTCTGTGGTCATCATTGTTTCCATCGCGTTCGCCGTCACGATCACCGTCATTGTCTGTGTCGCAGACGCCGTCGCAGTCGATGCCTCAGTTTTTGTCTCTGTCGATGTCTCAGTCACCTTTTTTACAGTCACCTCAGTCACAGTCTCAGTTTCCTTCGTTGCGGTCACCTCTTCACTTGCTTTCGTCCGTGCTCTCGCCATCGCAGTCATTTTTGCCATCGACATCATCATCGGCGTTGCAGTCAACAAGGATTCAAAAGCTGGTGTGTAATTTTTGTTTTTTGTTTTGTTTTTTTACTTTTAGGATCCTCATACTCTATAATTATAACTGTTATTTCCCTTATTTACCTCAGGCGGCGGAATATGTTTCTAAACTTAGCAGAATGAATATCACCAACGCCAGTTCCTTACAGGTATTTCATTCTTCTAATTTCTATACGCAGTTATGGAACTGAAGTTCCAGTCAGCTTGTTTTGAATGTTCAAACGGAATCCGCAAATACGAATTTTCATTAAGCGTATAAATCATTTTTGTTTGTTTGTTAGTTTTTCTGCTTTCGTCTCATATTGCTCGTGGCAGTAACAGATTAATGGCTCATAACTTTTTACTTGATTAAGACGTTAACCTGTGTAGTTTTTCTCGCCTGTAAGAAAGCTATTTTAGGAATTTTTATAGATAAATTATCGTTATCAGTATTATTATTATTATCGTAATTACCAGTATGATTGTTATTTTTTTCTTTAATTCGTAGACGAAAACTGAATAATCTATCCTCTAAGTGAAATATTTTGATTTCCTGGTCTAGTCGATCTTTAACCTGTGCACATGCATTTGTGTCTGAAATTGGTTGGCTCTCTCGCTTGAATAATTTTCTTATCTATTTGTAATGATTTTTTTTTTATTTTCTTACCACAAATGCTTAGCACCTTACCTAAAAAAAAAAATATTTCATGTCATTACAGGAAGCGATAGCGGTTTTGGAAATATTTATCACAGGTATTAAAAACATCACAAAAGCTCGTAACCGCGCCCCTATAACAGATGGGATTGAGACAAGAAGAGGATCCACTTTTAAAGTTGCTATCGCCTTTGAAGAATTTGCTCTTAAATACAGCAAGCTCCACCTGACTGGAACAAGGTCCTCACAAGTGATCGACAGCCAGACAATGGGTGAGTTTAAACAGCGTATAATCTATAGGCCTTGATGATGTAGTAAATTGATATAGGTTACTGAATGCGAAGCTTTATTGCTGGATCAATCGATCCATTCAGTCCTTCCATTGACTATTTGTGTTCATCAATCATTATGGAATTGGATGATAATATCCAGCGGTCTGAACCCTTCAAAATGCTGACGTCTTGTCATCAATTATTTTACAATATTTAAAGGATTGCGCTGTTGAGAGGTAAAGTAAATAAAATCGTTTATGCGACTATGATATACAGACTGTATTTTCAGTCCAGCAAGTGTCGTGAAATTATTAATACCATCACCTGTTGCTTTTTTCGTTAGTGCTGGGTATTCATAAAGCCTACCACCAAAATGCAAGTGACTTCTACTTTGAGGATGAAGAATCGCAAGGAAACATAAATGTTTCCTCTGCAAATTTTGCGAAATCCGGTTGGTATCGACTGCAGTGTTTACTCCTCAATGGATAAGTACAATTCCCTGTATTTCCCTCACAAATTTAAATGGTACTGAAGTACAGCTGCGCATATACATAGTTCTGAGTTTGTTTGTTTGTTTACACAGTACATTTGATTCAGTTATCTGAAGTTTCATGAAAGACCATGTTCTGGCTTGATTTTCTTTTCTTCCGCAATTTCTTTTTTTAAGTTTCACTGGTTGTTGGGATTGTGTATAAGAATCTCCACGAACTACTGGACACAAATCAAACCATCAGAAATGAAGCAGGCGAAGCCACAAGGTAAATTTTAACTTCTCTAAACTTTTAAACAAATTGTTTCTTCCGCGGAAAACAAAGAAATGCATTGCATTCAACCAACAAAATTTCTTAAATTTTTCAAAGCAGTATTTCGTGGTCCCTGTGTGAATCAATTACTATTTTTGGTGTCAAGGAAATCAGCTTTAAGTAACACAGTAAGAGCTCCTTGGTTACCATGGTTACCGTATCGTCAAAAATTGTCTAAAAATTATATTATTCAAAATATAGAAAATTATGATTTTCTTGTCTTTTTTTGACAGGTATTTGAACTCCAGGATAATGGCCGTGGCTATGGATCCAAAACCAAACAAACTGGAAGCGAATGTCATGTTAAAGTTTAGAAACCTGAAGGTAAGAACACGATTAAAATTGGTATGAATTGCGCTACATTGTGTTTATTTATTCCAAGGAAATAATACACATTTTCAGGTTGATGAAAGAGAAAAGACATGTGTATTTTGGAGGGGCTTTAGCAAAAGGTAACAAGCTGAAATATATTACTACCTTGTTCTAGAAGTTATGCAAGCTAATCTTACGTAATCTTTGTTAACTGCTATGAATTTTTTGTTTGTGAAGGAAACACCAATCAGCTCTTGCAGCAGGAAAAACCAAAAAAATTTCAACAACATACGAGTGGAAAAGCCCCCAGTTGATTATTATGCCGGCATGACTTTCCCTTAAGTTATCAATTATCCGTCACTGTCAATCTGATACTTCATGTTTTGAAACCATTTCTATCTGCATTTTATTCGTTTTCATTTGCGGTTGTCGCCTTTTTTCGCTTCTGCCATCGTCTTACATATTGTTGCTGACAAAATCGTTTTGTTTACCGTAAAAGTAAAAGTTCGCCTTTTGTTTTTTTCTGTTTTTCCGTTATTCAATTTTCTTCACATAAGGTAAGATTCAGTTGTGTTTTACTAGCCTGGATCGTCAATATACCTTTTCATCACATTGTAACAGTTAGAATATCAAAGCCGACTTCATGAGTAGCACGTATCAATTACTGAATAAAATGGAAAGTGGTCAACTTGGTCTCGAGGCTACGATTATAATGAGGAAGATCGCAAGTTGACCTTTTGGTAACCAAAAGTCTTCTTCAAAATTTTTTTTATAATATTATTGTTATCGTTTTAATTTTGTTGTGTTATTTTTTTTTTAACGTTGTCGTTATTTTTCCAGCTCAGAAGGATTTTCAGGGAGAGGATGCCATGTGGTTGCATCGCAAAGCAACACAGAAGAAACAGTGTGCAGCTGCAATCATTTGACTCATTTTGCTGTCTTACTTGACTACAACGGCAGCTCAGGGGTAATGGACTAATGTTTACCTTACCTTCACTGGTGATAATACAATTCCATTCAGGTGATTGACACATTTCTAATTCTTTTCATGCCATTTATGAAGCAGCTCACTGAGGAAGACGAAACTGTTCTGGAGTTTATCACCTACGTGGGATTAAGCCTGTCAATCATAGGAATAATTTTGACAGTTATTCTATATTCCTTCCTTACGTAAGTGCTACAGCCAGAAATTTTGAAACTTTATATTATTTTAAAGATGTCAGACGTAAGTAAGACCTCTTCGCGAAAAGACCGACACTCAGTCAATGCATATTGAAATAACTACCTGTTGGAACATAAAGTTACTTTCCTTTTTTTTGTTCGGTTTTGTTTTTGTTTTAGTCTGCTTGTTTTTATTTGTTTGTTTCTCTAGAGATGTTCACCAGCCTCTGTCACAAATACGATTGAGTCTTTCTGTTGCCCTCGGAGCTGGACAATTTATTTTTCTCGTCGGGATAAACGCCACAAAAAACAAGGTAAGCGACTTCTTCATCCATTGATGAATATTTTTTTAACGAGACTCAAGACGAGCATTAAGAAGTACACCAGATCTCTGAAAAGATGCATGAAAAGTAGTCAACTTTTTTTCCTCTCTCTCAGGCCTCTTGTATTACAGCTGCAGCTTCCATGCAATATTTCCTGATGGCTTCGTTCTGTTGGATGCTGGTGGAGGGATTTTACCTCTACCTCTTTGTGGTGAAAGTTTACAACATCACCGAAAAGATGCACATGTATCACGTCATGTCATGGGGTATTTTCATTTTACTTGTTTTGAATTGTTTGACTTCATGATCACCTGAATCGACTTGCATTGACATCCTACCTATGTTTAGGTTTACCCATCGTCATGGTTGGTATTTCATTGTGCATCGCTGCTGGGAAAGATGGAATAGAAAGCTTCACTAGTGATAAATAGTAAGAGAATCCTTCAACATTAGATCTTTTTTCTCCTTCTCCACATTTCCTGTCTCCCACAAAAATGTATTTTTTTTAAAGTACAACTCTTTTTGCACAATCTTGTGTTTTTAGTTCGTTTTCATTTCGTAGATTTTTGTGTCCCTGTGTTTTTATCCAGGTTTTGTGTCCTTGTCTCTGTCTCTCGTTCTGTCTCCCTCCCTCCCTCTCTTCTCTTTCTCTGGGTTACTGGGTTAGAGGATTATTTGCAGCAAAAATATGTTTATCTTTTTTTCTCTCCGTTTCTCGTTTAAAGTTGCTGGCTATCCTACACAAACAACCTCATCTGGATATTCGCCGCATTTATGGCTTTTGTTGAAGTGGTGAGTCTACAATTAGTCAGTCCCTCCCACTTTCCTTTTTAATGCCAAAACTGACCACCGGTGGAGATCGTCTCTCTTGTTCCCATGCTTATTACAAAACGAAAAGCACATTTCTGTTTTCGACCACCAGGCTCAAAGCTCACAATATTTTCAACTCCATTTACGCCCACAATGTATTCAGCATTACTCGTCTTAGCAACAACCACTCTGCCGATATTTGACATTCCTTGTTTGTTTCAGCTCAACATTTTGATTCTCGTCCGAGTCATAAAAGAGATGACCACGCTCGTGCAGCCTATGGGGGAAGACACTCATATCAAGCAGATACGGTGAGATTTAAAATTTGTAGTTAGCGGAATATTTTAATCAGTGGAGGGAAAAAAGTTAAATAAACGGGAACCAATCGCTGTAACATCTAGTTGTGAGGTATTTGCCTCAATTCCACCCTAGTTAGCAATAAACAGTGAGAAATTAATTACTTATTTAATAAAGAGGTTAATTCATGATCATGTACAGGAAACAATCAAATAATTCAAACTTTTTTTTAACGTTGTCGTTATTCCGGCAGACTTGGCTTTAAAACATGCGCGGTGATGATTCCACTGATGGGTATAACGTGGCTATTCGGTCTTTTGTCGCCATGGCACAAAGCTTTCGCCTACATTTTCACCATCTTTAACTCAACTCAGGTGAGTATTCGGTCTTTTGTCGTCATCACAAAAAGCTTTCGCCTACATTTTCACCATCGTCAATTCGATTGAGGTGAGATGTAAATGAGACTGTCGGAAATCTAATCATCTGTTTGCAAACTTGAATGTCCAAACTACATTATTCTTACATTAGTCTGATGATATTTCCCGTTCAAAGGTAACCTAGTCGACAAGAGGGGATTTACTTCTTGGTTTTTGAGATCTGCAACTTCCCTTAATTTACTGTTTTACCCATTTTTTAAAGACGATTTCAAGATAGAGATTACAAGATGTTTGCACTACATCAAACTTTTTAAACGACGCTCTGCCATCTCTAAATCAAAGTGCTCTGTGAGCAAACTCGTGAATTGACACATGATTTTTTAGATTATGTTTAATGTTATCTGGTTTAGGGAATTTTGTGGTTGATTGTCATATCTAGAGTACGAGCAGTAGTTCAGTGTTCGCTAATGTAGCAAAGAAACAAAGTAACGTTGGGATAAGAAGGCATTACAATTGAAATGATCATGCTATTACATTTGACAAGGTGGATGATGTCATGTGTTTTAAACGTCTATCATTTTTGTTTCTGGTTCAAAAGAAAAGGTTGGAAGTAAATGTGGGTGAAAAGTGAAATTTACTGTCTTTCGTTGTAAATATTAGAAAATCAAGGCAATACTGTCTTAATGAAAACATTAACGATTCCCTCTTTATCAAATGAGACAAACGGGAACGAGTTTTGACTAAGCCAAGCCTGCCACCGTCATTTTGGATCTCCGCCTGGGTAGATTTAGGTCACGTGCTAGGCAACGTATGATCAATAACAAGATAGAATTTCATTTCAGGCCTATTTATCAATTTTGTGGTGTGTAACTTTCGCATTTTAGTACGTTGTTTGTATGTTGAATCTTCAAATTGTCTTGAAACTTAAAAGAAAATTGTTCTTGAAAAATTCACTGAAAATCTGTAGCTAAAATTGTTTGTTTAGGTGTTATCTGATTTTCGTGTTAACTTGTTATTTCGTCAGTCGCCGGCATCTTTTGTTGCTTCTCACAGGAAAAACACACGCGACGAAACGTAATGATCAATTTTGTCCTCAATCTCACGCTATAACAGAAAAAGCTTTTGAACATCTGTAAACTCCGAGCGCTTCGCAGTAAGTGATATTTTCAATGAATCTTCGGATTGTTTTCAAGTTCAAGGACTGTAAATTACAATTTTATGAAAAACGAAGGTTGTACTGTTATTTCAGTGTGAATCCTTGCATGCCTGCCAGTCGCTGGCGCCGCTTGTTAAAACTAAAACGAAAAAAAAAACTCTTTTAAGATTATCATTGGCTTCTTTTTCACCCCACCACTATTCTTAGCAACAAAGGTCGCCATTTCGTCTGTTTATTGCTCGCCAAAAACTATAAAATGCACTCAAAAGCCTAAAATCTAAAAAAAGTTTACAGGAATCGACCAATCGAGCGAGCGAGCGAGCGAATGCCATTCCCCACATCGTATCTATAACTCGCTCTTGCGCATGCGCGCAATTCACGAGTTAAAAAGGCTGATCTTGAAAT
The DNA here is from genome assembly GCF_964200805.1 of Pocillopora damicornis. Taxonomy (NCBI): domain Eukaryota; kingdom Metazoa; phylum Cnidaria; class Anthozoa; order Scleractinia; family Pocilloporidae; genus Pocillopora; species Pocillopora damicornis. The sequence goes on from NC_142670.1 coordinate 7,727,692, forward strand.
AATTTTCTGTCTTAGGGATTCCTGATTTTTTTCTTCCATTGTGCGCGAAACAGCCAGGTAAGAAAGATATCAAACAGGGGAGGCAGATCAAGTGAATTGTGAAGACTTTAGAAACACTGAGCTTTGGATGGTTAAGAACTGATATTTGGCCAATTGTTCATCTACAGATTAAAGAACGATTGAAAAGGAGGATGAACGCAATTTTTCCATCTTCCGAAGTTGGAAACTCTGCAAGGAAGAGCTCACGAGTTAACGCAAGTGATGCCGGGAAAATACGGGCAGTCGAAATGCAGTCTTTCGATGCATAAATAGCACTGCGCCTCGGTGAAGCTAGTCAATCATCTTTTAGCGATTTGCAATCACTTAGCATGACCTTCTCTCAGTAATTCCACAGTAGAGCCTGGTTAGTATCGTAGTATCGGTAAGGAAGGGGGGATTAGGATTTTTGGTTTTGCGGTGTTCGTCATTATTTTTTAGATCGGTTTTTCGGTTTTGTGCCAAACAAACTTCGGTTTTACAGTTTTTGTGTTTATTGTGGTTCGCAGATTTCCGAGTTTTGGCACTTGGTTTTCGGTTTTCGTCAAAAATACTAATGGGTTTTCAGATTTGGAGTCCGAAGTAGTTTTGGCTTTTCCTATTTGGTTTCCAATTCCTCTTTGATCTGAGCGGCAATCTTTTTGCCTCCATAGCTGTGAGACCTCTTTGTGCTCCATCTGTCATCTGTATTAGATAGATTAGGGTTTTGACAACTAGGATGTGAAAAATCGGTTTAGACGGTTTTGGATGCGATTTTCGGCTTTAAGCGAATTTTTGTTGCGGTTTTAAATGAATTTTTTTTCAGTTCTGCGGTTTCGTAGACCCCGATGCCCCCCCTCTCCCCCTCCCCCCCCCCCCTTCACTAAAGGTAGGGCCATTCTGGTCAGTATCGTAATGACGTAAATACATAAATGAACCGCTTATATAGTGCTATTAGCTGTTGACTTTTATTGTTATTACGAAGGGCCGCATTCGGCATCCTGGTAAATCATGGGTCTATCTGTTTCCATGGGAAGTAGGCTCTTTGCAAAGGTAGCTTGGATAAATTGGAGACAGTACTGCCAACAACAATAGTACATGCTTGGACCCTCGTTTTAATGGAACGGATACAATGATATAAATCTCACTCGGTTTGCGCCCTTCTTAAGATATTTCTGCTTAATGTTAATACTTGTAGAAAAGCTTTACATTCCAAGCCGTTTAATTTAGTCAACTGCAATGTTTGTACTTTTATTGTTAAGTTTAAGGTTCGCCCTAAAATTAAAAGAAAAAAACTGTGTAAAAGCTTGATTGCCTATAAATTGTGTTAAACATACAAATCAACGATTTTAACGTCTTTTCTTTAATCTGTTTTCGTGTTCCATATAGTAAGTCAGATACGTAATCAAATTGAATGTGACACAATATAGTTGCTCCTATAGCAATAATGGATAAATAAACAAATGTATAATAAATACATATTCACCTATCTAGTCATCATTATTATTTTTTAAAGCCACATTTTTTTTCCTTTTTTTTTTTTTTTGTATCCATGTCAGGAAAATGACGAATGTTCTCAAATTTCTCAGAGTCGAAATGTTTAATCAAGTGTATTGCTTGAAATGTTAGAATGAAAACTAGTTGGAGAAAAAGTCGGCATCGATAGATACAAAATGAATGCATATACACAAGTGGCAACTCTTACAGCAATTTTTCGCATTTGCTTCTTCTTGTTTATCACCGAAACACCTTTGAGGAAATATAAACTATCAGGAATATACAAATGAAGTCACGTCTATTTTGTTTAATTTTGTCCCCAAGGGGGGGGGGGGGGGAGGTTTGGATACCTTATTTTAAATGCAAAACCAAGGGAGGGGAAGTAAGTTGCAAGGCTGGTATGCATTTCAGGATCTTGGGCATACAATTCATATAGGATCATGTACTCCTGTTATACGTGTCCTTTCCTGTAGGTTCGAATATTTTCCGAAAAAAAATTCCGTGTTGGGCGGAAATTATTTTTCAAGGTTTAATATCATGATAAGGGTATTTCAAGCGTAATGCTACTGGCGAGTTAAGGTTTATCGGCGCGAGAAAAGCACTGCACTGAAGAAGTTTGTCCCAAAAACACTCGTGTATATCAAGAAACAAACGTAGTAGTTCTCCAATTTCATGACTTTTAATTCTTTTTGGTTTACAAATGCAGAAAACAAGGAAAACATTTAAGGATCCCTATAAGCGCGCTGCTATTTGATTTCTACTTTCAATATAAATTGTAGTACCCACTGTGACTTTCTCAGTGCATCATTTTTAATTTACAAAATTTTGGTCTTGTTTTAAATTATTCGTTTGTATTGCTTTTTCTAACTTTTTAAGTTTGAACTTAAATGGGCTGTCAGGGGCAGGTTTCTAATGGCAGAAAAAAACTTATGCCCATTTTAAATTTGCTTTAGGCAAAAAAATGTAGTAAAATAGGAATGACATGTAAATAAGACAGCCGTTAGAAGAGAGATTAAAGAGTTTACGGCAAAACTGCGATAGATTTCAAAAAGTAACCCCGACGCTTAAAATGGTAGTTCTTAAGAAATGTCTGAAATTAGTCATTTCCTTCTATTCAAGAACAAACAGAAAATGTTTGTTCTGACTTCAGATGACATTGTGGTGTAACTGCGAAATGAAATACCGGACGTTCACACTGTACATGTCAGCCAGTTCTAAATCGAGAAAAATATGTTGCGTTTTAAAAGCTTGACTGTCGCTAAAAATTAACAAAATACAAGCTGAAATCATCCTTTTACTGGATACCGGTCTATCAAGCACTCACGAGCGATAATTTTACACAACGATATACAAGATAATGGACAAACCATTATACCGACTGTAATATAGTACACTCTATCATATAGCGAGTGCATCATCCGGCTTAAGTTGGCTTTTTTAGCCGCGGGGAAATTATTTCTCGAAGAAATGAACATTCTTCAATCATCGACTACGAACACATTGTTGATAAGATTTATGGGTGAGTATCAACTTTATTTATGTCCATTTATTCTTGCTACAGTAAGTCGTCGTATCTCCCTACGATAGTTTATCTAGAGAAAGTCTTGATGAACTTCTAACTTCTGATTCAGTTCTTGTGTCGGATCCCAAAAGGAAAAAAAAAAAACCAAGAAAAAGTTTAAATTCACTGTTTGTTTGGTGTACGTTCGTTTATTTCAATGTCCTCCTAAAATCAATGAACACCCAAATTGCAAATAGATAAACGTTATGACTGTTCTGATAAAAAAATTATAATAATAAAAAAAAACATTTAAAAAATCGTAAATTTTTTAGGTCAAAGATACAAACAGGAGTTGAGTGTTTTGGAAAGCATTTCGGAACCAAACGTAAGAACTAGTAATTTTCTTTATGAGTTTACTGGTATTTATGATTGGAAGAGACCTTCTATTATTTATTTTTGAAGCAAATAAGCAATAGGGATCAGTAGCTTTCGTCTTCCCATATACAGTATAAAACGCCAAAATTGCAATTCTATTCCAGCCATCGACATTTGTAGACATCTTCGTTTTCATCGTAGGTGATATATGGATCTTAGGGCCTCAATACTCGTAATAAATATCCCTATAAACCGAGCTCAAAAAAAGCATCACATGGCTATAAGTTAGGTGTAGCGACTCGGAAAAGGTGACACCGAGTTGATTTTTAAGCCCCTTTAATGACTGACTAACCTATGTTCACGGTATAAGTGTGTAACCATGAGTGACATGTATTATTCTTGCTCCACGGAAGGGGACGCTTTTTCTAAGACGGTGCTTCATGCATGCAGTGCACGCTTATGGCAAAGAATCACATGAATTTCCACTCTTGGTTTTTTGAAAATGAAAGGCATATGTGCTGGGAAGGATGAAAGTTGTATCTGAGGCAGTTTATTCGCAAAATTTACAGCCAACCAAGCATAGCCCTGGCTAACCACAGGCAAAGTGCATTGGAAAAGCTATTTCGTGATGTCATAGGCACGAACTCAGATGCAACACATGTAGTAAATGGATCTGCTTCAGAACTTTTGAGTTAAGCAAGGCTCTTCCTTCTGCCGATCGCCTATATAGGACATCTTCCATTCATATTGGCAAGTTGCTGGCGTCTTTAAGCCGTAATTCATGTTTGTGTTGATCAAAAAATCAAGGTAATTTCTCCCTCTGGCGAAGTGGCAAGTAGATTAAAAAAAAATTTACTATGCAATTCAGAAGCAGTAAACTGCTCTTATAGTCAAACCTGTATTAAACGGTCATCCAAGGGGAATGGAATATCAGATTCGAGGATTTAAGATTCCAGACCAAGAAAAATATGAATATAGCTCATTTAAGATATGTGGGGTCTTTGACAGTGTAAACAGGGTCCACTTTTATTGATAAATGCACCACGCAGAAACGATTTACAATTATTTGACGTTTTAGGCCGCTGGTAAGGCCTAAAATATTACTGAAAGCAGTAATTTTTTTTTTACGATGCATTGAAACACGTGAGAGTATATTAGGTATTGATCACTCTATTTCAAAAGGCTCGTTTTGAAAGCACAGCTTGTTGGATTTGTTTTTGTTCGTCAGAATTTACTACGTGGACTGAGTTAATTTTAATAAGATTCCTTTTAATGCATGATGATTAGCCTCAAAGAAGTGGCGTTTTAGGCAATGCACACCTGCTCTAATGAGTCTATTCAACTGCAAGCCGTAGGGTTTTAAAACACTTGCGTGGAGCGATAAGGCCAAAAAATAGCGTGATCAATAGACTCCATTAGAAACTCCTTTATATAAGCTTCGCTGAGCATCGTACGTAGAAAATAGGAAAAGTATAATATCACGAAATTTTATCATTCACCAGATAGTCTGACTTCACAATTTACCGTTTGGACTGTGCATTTTAGCCATGAATGAAGTGTCTATTTCTATGTCTTGTGAAAGTGATGAACACAAAAAATGCTGAAAATTAGAAAAAAAAACCAAAAAAAAAAACAACTAAACTAACGTAAGGCTTCATTGTTCGACAAATGATTTATATCATGGTTGTGGCCTTGTATCCTTGGTGAAGCTGTTTTTAAATTTTTAGTAGAAGTAATCAATTCAATACAGTCGCGTATTGAAATATTTTGTTTCTACATTGATAAAAATGATCGGAGTTAGGTTTTCCCGTGCGTATGATTCCTCCATCTCTGATTAACGTGGACAATTAGATACATGCGCTCTCGAAGTTTGAAGATGTTGATCTTCCAAATCTGCCACATTATTGATGTTCTCTCTTCCACATAATACTACTTCAATTGATCGCTTCAGTTCTTTAAGTCTAAATGTAGTCAAAATAGGATTTACTGCAGAATTGACGTTCAGAAATATCTCGGAAGTTACTCTTAAAATCAACAGCCATTTCTGATCGTGGCAGCTGTAGCAGTTTGCTTCAATAAGAACAACGACGAAATAGGGAACCAGACAAGTAATTAGACAAATTAAGATTAAAAACGAAGTTGTGGCACATCGTTGCTGTTTTTGGGTGTTTTTTAGTCTGCGTATGTCGCTAAGTACTGGGTTTTCAGAGATAGATGACTTTCTTTGCAAATCAACGCGAGAGCGGCTCTTTCGCAAAGTTATGAAAATCCCGGTATAGGCCATTGTAGTTACGACAAGAGGAAACGTCGTGTGTAAGTGAATATCGACTAAAACGTACACATCCCGAGACAAATCAACGAGCTGAAGAGAGGCGAAGATGGTAGAGAAAACAACTATGAACACTGTACAAAAGACGAGGTGTTTTGGTCTGACTTTACGAAGATAGAAATAAGGACACACAACAGAAACGAAACGATCGACCGACATGGCTGTAACGAGCAAAATTGAGCTGTTAACTCCAATGTATCCCATTATTCTGGGGAAATCTCCCTCCGTAGGAGAAAAATTTTCTCCAAATGTACACCTAAGCCTCATAACAGCCTCTGCTGGGCAAACAGCAATGCCAACGAACAGATCCATCGCAGCAATAAATATCAAAAACACGGAAAATGTTTTTCTGAAGCGACGAAGGGGGTCTTTGTATAATGCCACCAAAGTCACACCATTAAGAACTGATATAAGAAATGAAAGTAGGGAAAAAGATATTCCACTCCCGAGACAAATAGACTTCTCAAAATCTCGCTCCATGACGATAAGCGTATAACAGTTCTATGACAAAAGGCAGAATATTGTCTCCTCAATGTAAGACGTCTTCAGGGAGGTAAATTACCCTCAAAAAAATGTTAATTAGAACTTTTCAATGGTTTGTGCAAAACAATTACCTTATATACGCTACTAATGCACTGCCTGAATTTGAATAACATTCTTCGTAATCAACAGAAGCCAATTGCTTTAAAGGATCTGAATTTGAAACTAATGCCCTCTAGAGCATGGAGTGCGATATTGCGATATTATGTAATGGAAAAGGTTGGCTTAAGTAGCTCCAGAGAGGAGATTTTAAGCAAACCAAACATTAATGAGTTAAAATATGATTAAAAATGGCCATGAATGAGAGTGGTAATGATAATAAGATACTAAATAAAACAAGTAATACGAAACGTGTTTTCCCTTTTCAATTTACATACGTTCAATAGCAAACGTCGGTTCATTTGCTTTTTTCTTCAATATTATGACATGGAGAAAAACAAAAATAGTCTTTCAGTGAATTAAATGCAGGTTTAAAAAAGTATTACGCTCAGGTACAGTTAAGAAGACATACTGAACCTCTCATTCAACGTTAGCTTCTAGAGTTTATTTCTTTTTTAATCACGCCAAGAGAGACGAAACATTTAAGATTCGCTTGCATCTCCAAGAAAATCTCAAGCGTGTGGTAAGGGTGGAAGTAGAAGACTTCTCGAATTTCATGCTAATTGCTTCATAAGTTGCTAGCTATCTCAGATTCAGATAAATATAACTCAACATGGAAAAAGAAATCTGCTGCTCAGTGATATCAGTTTCGATGTCAAACGTGCAATTTTGAAGAAAAATTGCGCTACATCAGCGAGAAAATATCTTGATACCAATAAAACAACAAGCAGAAACACCAATGAAACATTTTTTATTCATGTTGTGAACTAATCTTTAAGCAAAAAAATTTGAAACTATGCCAGTATTTTTTTGCCATTAATTTGCGGTTCTTCTTTCTAGAATATTTTCCCCATCATATTTGGAGACCCTGAGGGTATACTCAAACAGGTAGTTATTGACTCGTAGGCAATTTTGGAGGAAACAGCTAATCGAAAAACTATTGTGAACTAGTATGCGTATGTTTGTTAATATATTAGGAGAGATGGTAAACTTTGATCTCGGTAAAGAAAGAAAGAAAGATTTTTTCGTCCTGTCAGGAGCCTGGGACAAAGAAAAAATTATGAGTCCCCATGAAGGATCAAACCTTTACCGAGCTCAGAACTTGCCATCTCTCTTATTATCTTGTTGATCCCAGCTGTATACAGGACGCGTGTCATATGAATTTCGTAATAGACATCGCTCACCGTGAAGTCTGTGTGGCTCAGTGACGAGGAATCCGAAGGGGACTCAGAATTTTTTATTTGTCCCACGCTCGTGAAAAGACGAAAAAATCTGTATTTTTTATCTACCTTATGCATGTTTAAGCATAAAATTATTATTATTATGATAAGGTTGCAGCTAATAATCGTGATGAATACACTTGCACATAAAGAAAAAGAAGTTTTTTTTCCAAGGCGTAGTCACTTTCGATGTAAATAACGACATTTCGTTTGTGTACTGCGAGTCTTCTTCACGCGATAAGGTCGACAGAGTATTGCTTAAATAGTTTTTTGATCGTCGAAAACATGCAGTCGATATGTTGTCGAAACGTCGCGATCGACATCAAAAGTGATCACCTTGTCAGACAAACAATCATACCTAATAAATCAATACCGTTTGCCGTATGCTGTATGACTCGTGCTCTGATCCTCGTAGTCTAAAATTAAGGATTCATCATCGTTAATTAAACGATAAAACGTCCACGCAGCGAAGAAATTCGTATCTAGTAAATCAAAACACAAATCATATAATAAAACTTTGCTATCATGCCTATTATCGCATGAAAGAAGGTTTTGATATTATCAATCACACTTTGTGGTGCATGGCAAAGACAGGTGTGATATACTGTACTGTTCTGCACCAGTTTTTTAATTAGCATAACAGTCAATTTCCCGCATTGTATACTTTCCATTTACGGTTCGCTCTGGCCCAAAACAACGCAAGGTCTATCGTTTTTACAAAATAGTGTTCTCTGAAATATTTCTGAGAATGGAACTTTGCTCAGATCTGCAGGATATACAAATTGGAGAAAATAGTCCTTTTCTTCTAACACGTTACTAACACACACATAACTCTCAAAGAAGTATTAAGACCAAAACTTGTCAAATATAGGCAACCACACAACTATTATTAACTCTCCTGAGTGAGTACCAATGCTCCTTTAAAAACGTGACTTTCTGCACGTAAGTATAATTACCACGAGCATATCTCAAGACATGACTCGAACCTATGATCCTCCTAATAGCAAGCGGAGAAAAAGAGGGGGCTAGACTGATAGAGCCTAAGACGTTTTCTGATTGTGTAGCTTGTTATTCATTTTAAGGGAGAGTTCCTTGGTAAGCAAGCGTACCATACCATTATTGAACTCCTTAAATACTTTAAGTCTGGTTAAACACAAGGTCTTCCGTGAAACTCTCGCGCAAAGATGCAAATTGGGAAGGAGTAATTTTGAGCTCGATTTTTGTGATCAAAGCTATGACACTTCTGGAAAAGGTAAATGAATGGTTAACACCTAGCTCTCCGCTCCCCGTGGTAATGAACATATTGCTGAAGCAGTAGCCACCTAAAAACCCCTCCTCGGGCCTTCTTCTTGAAAGAAAATGCAGACTCTCTTCATCTGTCTCCCGTCCACTTTTCATCGAAATCGCTAGCATAAACATTATTAATTCAAAAACTTCCTTCAATTAGTTGAGTAAACAAAGGTAGAAAAGTCAACTCTCTCATACAAAAACAATTTTTAACACCGAGTAGATATTTTTCTTAACAACTATGCAAAAAAGAAAGACACCAGCTAAACCTCACTGACTAGTCTCATAAGGGCAGTTACTTCTGTGAATAATGAAAATGCAAAAATCATCATATTTGACCCAAGACATAACTACTAAATATCAAATTTAAAAAAAAATACATATATTAAAAATCACATATTCAGTATTAGATGTTCAAGAAACCAATATAATTTCTAAGCTGCAAATGTATTGAACACCCGCTCGCTCACATTAAACAGCCTCAAGATGGTTGGATATTTGTTGCTGAAAAAGGATAAAGTAAGGCATGAACTGTAACTTCGCGGGAAATTAATTCCCCAATACTGGCGAGGAGATATATCATGGGGTTATATTTTGACGATTTTAAAAGGCAAACATGAAAAAGGGACATTGACTTTCGTGATTCACGCGTCCTAGTATTCCAAGGAGTATGTACGAAAAGAGCGAAATCTTTCTTTGCAAGTTAACGTCATTTCAGAACATAAGTTACAAAATAGAATTTACCAGTATAACCAAATAATAATTTGAGTATTTGTCGATGCGTAGATATCCTGTAGATATTGTTATTGTAACGAGTTGATCAGTTTAGTCATCGACTTGAATTTTCTTAAGGGAGCTAATTTCGCAAGACGGCCGATATGTAGATCCACCAGAGAGCAATTCAGAAGACACAGTTTGCAGATGCAATCATCTGACTCATTTTTCTCTCTTAGCTGACTTCAGTTGTGGCCAGAGGTATTTTTTACTCTTGTTGTATTTTGCATTTCGATCATAAGTGTGTTGGTTCAATAAATTCATTGTTCAATCTAACTTTGCGACAGCTCTCCTCCAAGGACGTAACTATCCTGGAGATCATCACATATGTGGGATTATGCCTTTCCATCATCGGAATTCTTTCAACAATAACTTTGTATTTTTTCCTCACGTGAGTGCTATTTCTAATCAATCAGCGGTGTATTTTCTAGAACAGACAATGTTAAATAAAACCGGTGTTCAACAAATTGTGAGCAACACTTACTACAGTCGACTGTCAACCATCATACACTTTCAGTCACTTTAAAAACATTCGAAGTAAATATAACAATAATTTATGGACAATATTATTTGCAATTTCCATACACTCAATATGTTGCAAAATTTATGAGTCATTATTGATATCACGTTTGGTTTTCAGGGCTTGTTTGTTTGTTTGTTTGTTGCTCTAATGGTTACTTGATTTGTTTGACCTTGCTCTTCGTTTGTGCTTCTACAGATTTCTCGTACTTTTATATAAGTATATCAACATCAATACCTGCCTCATTTTCACCAAACATATTGGAAAACCTGTCTCAAATACGACTAAGTCTCTTTGTATCCCTTGGAGCTGAACAAATAATCTTTCTCGCTGGAATAAACGCCACAGAAAAAAACGGTGGGTGGCTCTTTACCATTCGTGGAGTTCGTTTAAAGAAAACCTCCTTGAATGAAATGTAAAAAAAAGTCTTTCCCCTTACTTTTGAAGGCTGTTTGTGTCACAGTGGTAGCTCTAATGCATTACCTCCTAATGGCCGCTTTCTGTTGGATGCTTGTCGAGGGAATCCATCCCTACCTGTTTGTTGTGAAAGTTTCCAACATCAAGACCAAGATGCACATTTATCACGTCATTTCATGGGTTATTTTGATTTTTCAGTTGAATTTATCATATACTGTTAGGGATTATTTTGTTACCTTATTGTATCATGTTATTAACTCTGAATTTTTATAAAAGGTTTCCCAGTCATTATGATTGCCATTTCACAGAGCATCGCTCCTGAAAAATATGGGATACAGAGCTTTACCAGCTATAATCATTTTTGTTAACTTTTTTTGTTCACTTTTTGAAGTTTGTTTTGCTTTACTTTGATTATGTATCCTACCCTTCCTTATTACTTTCATTAATCTCCTTCTCACAATCTTCATCTTCTAAGGCCAGTCTGTGACCTACAGTTTCTTTCACTGAACGAATGTTACTTTTGGAGGCAAAGCTAATCGGGTATATTGTGAGACCTAATTTTTCTCTTTTTATTTTTGTTTTCCCCTTTTTTTCCCTTTAGCTGTTGGATGTCGTCGATGTTAACTAACAATTTGATCTGGATATTTGTCGCATTTGTGATTATGATTGTAAGTTTCGCATTGGGATTAATTTTTTGACAGCTTCTGCGGGAGATTTTAACGAAATCGTATCAAATTTTAAATGATCCTCTAAACGATATTTGAAATTGATCTTATAACAATCCCATATCTTAGACTGTTGTCGTCCTTTAGAATTGGCATTAGAGCATGCGTGGCTATTATTCCCTTGCTGAGTGTCACGTGGTTATTTGGTCTTCTGACACCATTACACAAAGTTTTTAGGTACGTATTCTGTACAATGATTGATTTGATTGATCTTAAAAGCTTGTCTTTCTTTGTGAAGGGTTTTTTAATTTTTGCCCTGCACTGTGCGCCAAACAGCCAGGTTAGTTTTTTATGAAAAAAAAAAAACTCGTGTAGAGTACGAATTTGAAAATCTTGTATGAATATTTGAGTGCCCTTTCTATTTACTTTGCTTCTCTATCGGCAGATTAGAGAGCGATTCAAGAGAAAAGTTCGCACTGTTTTCCCATCTGCAACCGATGGAAACTCTACAAAGAAGAATTCAAATGTTAATCTGGGTAATTTTGTGATGTGAACGCAGTTAAACTGAAGCTTTGTAACGAGTTTGAACTGAAAAAAAAAAACGCACACCCTCGGCAATAAAACAGACTGAGGATGAGAGTTAAATTTTTTGTCGAGTGCCAGTTATTTATATTTGCTTAGAGGAGTCTAGTCTATGATAGGCCACCTTTCCAGAGTCATCAGCCTTTAACATTGTCTGAGGTCTTAACTAGATGCAAAAACCTTTTTCTGACAGAAAATAAGCAAATCTTGCTCATCGCATGAGAAATTAACACGCAGAATAGATGCTAGTAAACTTCTTTCTATGCATTTGATATACTTATTTGCCTTTAAATAGCATAACTTAACATGGAGTCATTAATATGAATAAAACCACGTCGTCTAATTACGGCAATGCAACTTATTGGCTCAAACCAAAAGCGAAGGTTTTTTATTCTTTTTTTTTTAATTATGTCGGTTCATTTGCGTTTTTATTTATCATTATAACGTATACCAGAATAAAAGAGTGTTTGGTTAATAAAATCTTGGCATATAGGTCATTCCCACAGATTAAGGGTGTACACCGCAATGATCCACCCATTTACCACGGCCGTTGATGGTCGGCTGCAACATTTCTGTTTTTCGTTAGTAGCTGACAGCTTTGTTTACGCGGGAATACGAAAACACGATTGAAAAGATTTAGATTCGCGCGTATTTCTCAGAAATGGTTCAATCAAAGGAGAGGGTTGCTTAGAAGACTCTCGAAAATCCATGCGAGCGGCGTGATGGGTTTTCGTTCGCCTTTGCACTTGGCGAATGTTTGAAATAACGTGAGCTCAAACCGGTTGAAACAGCTTGCTTTATCATAAAACAGATAGAAGGTGGTCAAACTGGAGCAGAAACTTTAATTTTAGGTTTTAAAGCTTGAATCGAATGCCTCAGAATAACGCAAATAAAACGAGTTACCTGTCTGCAATAGCTATGTCCATTGCATGCAGGTCATCATCAAGAGGTGAAAAAATATATATTCTCGGTGTTTCGAAGGTTTTGATAAAAGCGATCGTAATCATCACGAAGGCGAAATTGCACTTACATGCCAAAACAACTAGGAACGTCGAAAGAGCTCTTCAAATTCACGATAAGGATATTTAATTGCTTCACAAAATTGTTCAAACTGCACCTGCTTTGTGTTAATTTTATATTTCTTTTCTTTTCTTTTCAGAATTTTTCTTATTTTTTTCTTTTAGAAACCCTAGGGGTAGTCTGAAAGAGGTGGTTAATCGCGAAGACATGTATTATTAGCTGTTTGTTATGAACCCGTCACTTTTTGGAGGAAACAGCCAATCAGACAACTCTTTTGAACTATCATGTGCGTTTTTAGACATAAGAAACTACTACTGTCTACCATATTATGCGTGGTTCCACGAATTATAGCATTAACAATTCGTTATTGTGAATGAGATAATGAAATATTAATGCAGGAAAGATTAAAAACCCACGTACCTAGAAGAGGAGAACATTAGCTCTCCAGTCAAAGAGATTTTATCAAACAACAATTTTAACTACAATGCCCAATTTTTGATAGAGGAAAACAAATTTTAGCGACTTCTATGATGAAAGTGCTCTAAAAAGACTTATTGTTTTCGTTGTTAAGCACCAAGTAAGCAAAGAGTGGCATAACCATTAATGATTTGTAATTAACATGAATACTCAAATGAATTTAACATCTTTAGCTAAAGGCTACATCCTTTAGAAACAAGATCATTGCACTTCAGGTGCTATTCTAAGAAGAGAATTCTAAAAAGTTTCTTAAATGATTATTTTTCATTAATCATATTTGTTTTACCAAAATTTCAAATGGAAGCAAAAAGGGGAAATTCACTGAATTTAAGTAGAAAGATGTGACATCAATGATTTGCATGATATTCAATTTCCCGTATATGCTTATAATAGGCAGCTGGTTCTGGCTCAAAACAACACTATAAGACTGATCTTCCAAATATTTCTTAAGAGAGAATTCTCACAAGCCTTCCATAATAAGTAAGAAAATATCAACCAATCCTCAGCTCAAAGAAAATTTGCCTAAGGCTGTGTTTAGTTCAGCTGACAGATGCTCAAACCACACAATAAAAAAACAAATGATGACGAATAGAAGTTGCCGGATATGGAGAACACTCCTGTTATCAATTGCTCTTCTACGTGAGTATCAACGTTATTTTCAAAAGAAAAGTTCTTTTCTTTAATATTTATTACAAGTTTACCCAGAGGAGTCGATTCTATGGCTCTCCGAACAGTGTTGGGTGAAACCTCAGCGCTAGAATGGTTTTCCGAAAGTTTGTCCCTTATCACAGCTGATCAAACCAACATCCACGAAGAAGCCAAGACAAATTATTTTTACTTCGAGAAACTAATTTTCTCAATGCATTCCTGTGCAACAAGTTTTAACTGTAATTTAACTCAGGGGTCTATCATAAAATGGATAATTTCTTGCCCAAATATGCAAATGATGATGTGTACTTTAAGCCGTTGATTCATTTTGAGGATATGCGAATTCTCGAATGTCAAAATATATGGTCAGGTGTCTCTTCAACTCTAACAAATTACTGAGGTTACTAGCTTAATAACATCATTTCAAGTCTTCTTGTAAAAGAGAACAGCAGTTTACTTCGTTTCCTTTTCAATTTCCATATTAATCTTCCCAATATTTGTTATTTCTAATTCATTTTCATCTCGCATTTAGTTGAATAAAAGAATCGCCGTTGTGCGGAAATATTCTAACTCAGAAATAACATCATTCTATCAATTCAAAGGCTTCACAGCGTAGTTATTGAAACACGGCGTCGCTCACTCAAGGGCAACCTGCAAAATGGCCCGAAGGAACTCCCTACCCTATCAAAATGAAAATAATAATAATAATAATAATAATAATAAGTATATAAATAAGTTTTTTTTTCATTTGCGGATTGGTCAGTGATGTCTAGGAGCTTCACGGTGGCTAATACTTGTTGCAAATAGGAGTTTAATTTTTATAAATGCTTTATATTTATTCGCACCATCATATACTGAGATAGTAAATATATAATGAAGGTTATACGCTAGATTTATTCAACAATTTCATGAATCTGTTTTTTTTTCTTTTTTTGTCTGGCGGGGGAGGGGGGGGAAGGGTGCTTAGTGAACTATTGTCTATTATATATTACATAATTATTATAATTATCTAAAGTTATTATAAGCAATATTTTTTTTTCAGGCTTTTGGGTGCAGAGTAAGACATGCAACCACAGTGAGTATAGCGTCTGTAACGACTTTTCTTACCAACTGCTCCAGCACAACGCTTATTCTTGTAGTTTCCCTGGGACAGGATGCAAACAAACGTGCACAAGTTTGTGTAAAATGGTTCTGATATTAAACGGAGGAGAGTGTGAACAATTTTGCGACGCTGAAACGTGTACACTGAACTTTATGGGAGGACAATGCCGAAAACAGCATCGGAACGCTATTTATTGTACACGGACCAGCGACACTGTCACATGTGGAGATGAATGTGTCTGGTGCAGCCCTTCCAATTCATACAGGTCGAATTTCATTTCGTCTGCTCCGTCAACGGCAAGTCAAGGTTTAGCGACTCAATTCTCAACGGTGCAGCGGAAAGATAATTCTCATACTTGGTGTGAGTAAATTTAACAAAGTAAATCTGTTTTTTTCACGATTGAATGTTAATGAATCTCGAGATACACTAGCACTTTCTTCATTGTTCATATTCTAAATTCCTTGCGCTTTATCATTGCTTTTCAATTTTAGTTAAATGTTGTTTTGACATCTAGCTTTTACTTTAATATACAGATCAGTTGCAGTCATCGTCGGCATCACCATTATCGTTACTTTCACCATCACCATTACCATCCTCTTCAATATCGTCATGTTCATCTGAAGCAAAAGCATCAGCAAGAGCAGAATCGGAATCAGTATCAACAAAATCATCAGCATCTTCATCATCACCAGCGGCAGCATCATCGTCTCTGCCATCGTCAACTTGGAAATCTACGTTGGAAGTACTTAAGAATCTGGTATGTTTCGTAATTTCTCCTTTTTTTTTTTCATAGTTTCTGCCATTCCTCAACGCTTTTGTCTTTCTTTACCTCAGGCAAATGGATCTGTTTCTAAACTTAGTGGAATAGATAGCAAGAAAAATAATTCTTTGAAGGTATGAATGCACTATTGCCTCCTAATTACAAGATTAACATAACTTGTAGATATGAAATATGCGGTAATTAGAAGGAGTTACCGATGCAAAGCTGCAGTTCGTAAGCTGCAAAAGCGTTTTATACAGAGGCAAAAGCATGACAATACTGTGTGCTACGAGAATTTAATGTAGGCAAATATACTTCTTCTAAAGAGGTGTGGCTAATTCACTGAAATGATGTTCTGTTGAAACGCTTCTTTTTCAAATCATGCAATATCCAATCAGTCCAAGTCCTACGATGTGCACTTTTGTTTTCTTATTATGATGACGTTCGACGTGATTAAAAAACTTTTTGGTCCTTAAAGGAGGCTATGCAAGTATTTGAAGACTTCATCGATAATTTTCTAAACATCACGACACCCAATAAAGGCCAACTTAATGATGGAGGAGATGAAACGAGAAGAGAATCCATCTTTAAGGTGGCAGTCGCCTTCGAGGAATTTGCATTCAATTATGGTAAATACCATCTGAATGGAACGAATCCTTCAACAATGATCAAAAGCCGAACAATGGGTGAGTTAAAACTATTTTATTAGTAACTGACCCACTGACCAATTGTCTAACTGAATGGTCTGTCTGCCGCCTGGCCTTGGAAATTAAATGATACAAATGAATTCTTGAAAGGCGCATAAAATTCGTCTGGCTTGATGCCAGTAGGTGCACGAAGATGTGTGAAGCCCAGTTGATGAGAAGTGATATTCGTCTGGTTAATAAGTTGTTTCAATTTCCTCTTTTGAGTATATGAATACGATCTCAGTACAATAATATATTTCAAATAAATCAGAACGGCGTTTGAGAAATCATAGTGTAGTGCTGTGTATATACCTTCAAGAAAGGGATCCGTATACGCTGCTGTCATCTCCTTCAATTCCAATCATCAGCTAACATCTTCTCTTTCTTCTGACAGTTTTGGGCATTCAAATTGGCTACCGTCGGAATGCAACTGACTTCTTCCTCAAGGAGGAAGAATTGCAAGTCAGCATTAATATATCCTCGCATGATTTTGCTGAAAAAGGTTTGCCTTAACCACGCTTTCAACTCTAAATCATAGAATGACATTTTTCCACTTTAATAGTTGCTCTATTATTTAGAAATCAGAAAGTTTCACGTATCAGTGTACTATTTTTCAATCGTTAAATATTTCAAAACAGCTGAGAAGGTACGCGATGACCTTAGTAGGAAGCTGGAAGAATAGTCGGAAAGTTTGCCAATCACTCATGCCCAGCTAATGATCTATAACCTTTTTGAGTGTTCTGCCAGAATCCTAAGTAGATTATTTCGCCGTTTAACCAGTAGAAGGTAGGGGTAATTGCTTGAATCAATGATAATTAGCACGTACAACATTTCTATATTTTCACTGATGTCATAGAAAAGTAAGAAATGACAAAAGTATTTTAGCTGATCTATGCCAGTGGAGTCTCCGGTTCAAATAGCTCATGCAGAATGCTAAAGGAGCAAAGATGTGGTATTAGCCAGTTGGGTGTTCAAATGTCGAAGTATGTGGGTCAAACAAAGAATTCTGCTCGAAAATATTTTGGTCTTCGAAAACACTTCAGTCCATACTGTATTATAACTTAGACAGTTCTTTGGTGAAAAAAGTGGAGGGGAACTTGATCGATCACCATTTCGAATATGTTTATACTGAGACTAACCCTATCGTTTGGCGTTACAAGGACTTTTTTTTTCATTTATAGGGTCAGTGATTGTAGGATGTGTGTACAAAGATCTTCATGAATTACTACTGAGAAATCAATCTACTGGAGAAGAACTTGACACTTCTAGGTGACGTTAAGCGATAAAATATTTAAGAATTGTGCTTAGCGTACATGTATATTGAATTATATGGCATGCCATATCAAATTTAACCAATCGAGATAGGGAGAACCCTTATAAGCAGTGTAATAGGAACCCTTATAATGAATAAAGAAGGCGATGACCAAGTCAATTTTTTAAGCTCATTTGGAGAAATTACCTAACGGTTAAGTTTTCTTTATCACACAGTAAACTCTAAAAATCATAAGAGAAGTTAATTTTCATTATCACCATTTTATATCGAAGATAAAAATGACATAAAGTATGCTACATGCAGTTATATGTAAATGCACTGTAATGGTTTGCAAAAGTTGATAGCATAGAACAATATTTCTTCTACAGGTATGTTAACACCAGAATAATGACGGCAGCGATGAATCCTAAACCTGAAAAACTACGACGAGATGTAATCTTGAAGTTCCAAAACCTACAGGTAACAGCAAGAACACTGGAAGATGAGCTCGTTCCCTTTGTGTTATGCTGGATCGATTTAATAGAAATACATGTAAAATATATTTTCAGGTCGTTGAGGAAGAAAAGCATTGCATGTTTTGGAGTGGTTTCAAAAATAGGTAAATACAAATATATTATAAACTATGCTTTAGGACTCCGTCTTTTTCGCTTAGTCCAAAACTGAGGATAAAAATTCGAGATATCAGTTAAACCCTTATTTGCGAGGAGGATAGTCCTGATTTTTCATATTAGAATCACCGTTATGAAATGTTATAAAATACCAGAAGAAAGGCAGTCAACACTGATTAGTGTTTCAAGCTCCGAAGTGTTTTAAATTATATGTTATTCACCGAATAACATATAACCAATCAGATTGCTGGGTTTGTTACCGTACCCTCTGAGAAGAAAAATTATTGTTATTTCTTATATTGTAATATTCCTTTGTTTTTAGTCCGGATGGGTTTTCAGAAGATGGTTGTCATGTGGATCATTCGAAGAGCAACTCAGAAGAAACAATTTGCAGCTGCAATCATTTGACTCATTTCGCTGTCTTAGTTGACTTCAGCGGCAGCATAAAGGTAGTTTTATTATTATTACTATTATTATTATTATCATTATTATCATTATTATCATTATTATTATTATTATTATTATTATTATTATCATCATTGTTTTTACCTTGCTTCCAAACTAGAAATGGGCCCGTGTGGTCAATCTAAGTATTACCTCCTTTTTCTTTTGTTTTTGACGCAGCTTTCCGAGAACGACGTAGCTGTTCTGGAGATCATCACATACGTAGGGTTAAGCCTATCCATCATCGGAATACTTTCGACAATAACCTTATATTCTTTCCTCACGTAAGTACTGTAATCAAACGATCGGCGGAGAACATCCTTAAATACCGTGGAAGATGTATCGAATAAATCAGGCCAGTGCAATGTCCGTAACACCCCCTCCCCCCGCCCAAAAAGCAAATAATAATAATAACGAAAATGTCTAGGTGCTAATTAGAAACTCAATCCGTACCCCATGTATTGGATATCACTCGTGACTGTCCAAGTTCATCTACCTATCTACTATCTCTCGCTTTCACTCATGCTTTTTGCTTTTGTTTTTTTGGTTTTGTTTTGTTTTGTTTTGTGTGTGTGTGTGTGTGTTGTTGTTGTTGTTGCTGTATATATCTTGGTTTTAACAGAGATCTTCGTCAACCCCTGTCTCAAATACGCGTAAGTCTTGCTGTGGCTTTAGGAGCTGGACAAATATGTTTTTTCGCTGGTATAAGTGCCACAGAGATCAAGGTAGGTGGTTATAAGCATTATTTAAATGAAATTAAAGATATTATGATCGAACAAAGCATTGAAATGACAAAGATTCTGCTGTTTTCTTTACGTATCTGTGCAGGCTGTGTGTGTCATAGTAGCAGCTATTATGCAGTATTTTCTGATGGCCGCTTTCTGTTGGATGCTGGTCGAGGGAATTTATCTCTACCTGTTTGTTGTAAAAGTTTATAACATCAACGACAAGATGCGCATATATCACGTCATGTCATGGGGTATTTTGCTTATACAGCTGAACTTGCAATATACTGTGAATTTTACTTTTGGCTAATTTAATTTTAATCATTTTGATTCGCCTTGATTGGTTTGTCATTTCCTGATAGGTTTTCCCTTAGTTATGGTGGCCATTTCACTGTCTATCGCTGCT
Source organism: Pocillopora damicornis (assembly GCF_964200805.1). Lineage (NCBI taxonomy): Eukaryota > Metazoa > Cnidaria > Anthozoa > Scleractinia > Pocilloporidae > Pocillopora > Pocillopora damicornis. The sequence goes on from NC_142670.1 coordinate 7,747,662, forward strand.
GGAAAAGAAGGGATACAGGGTTATACCAGCGACAAATTGTAAGAGGCGTATGTTTTTTTTCTTTTTTCTCCTCTATTTTTTCTCCCCCTAAAATGTTAATTGTTTTTGGTGAGGTTTTGATGTTTCTTTTGATTTGCTTTGATATTTTCACTAACTTTATCTCAAAGTCCTTCTCGTAACATTTATCCTTTCGGGAAAGCTTTCTCACATCGGTTTCTTTCTTTATGCAAGGTTTCTGTAATTTAATCCTTGTGTTTCCTTATTCCCTTTCTTTTCTCGAAAATCTTCCCTTCTGATTTGTACCTCATCATGTTATCATCATATTATTGAACATCTTAAAATGCATTTTTTAACATGATATAAACAACGGTGTTATGCAAGAATTTCAGTCCTGAGAAACGCCTTAACAACAAATGTGAACAAGTGTCATTTTTTTTTCACGTGTGTTTGAAATCGCCAATCAGCTGCTGACACGTCACTCGCTTTTTTGCACGACTCGGTCAGGTTGATGAATGAACTGCGAAGCCTTCACAATTCTCAATAAATCAATAATTATTGTTTATATGATAAAAAAATGATACATGGTTACTTTCAGATATGAAATTTCTCTTCTCGTGTTCAACTCTACACCTTACTCGTGAGCTATCGAGTTAAACACTCCAAGAGAAATTTCATATCTTCGCGCGCCCATGTATTTTTCGCTACGTAATTTCTTACGAATTCCTTTCACTGCAGATCTTATGCCAACAATTTTTTTTCTCTTTGTTATTTTTCCCCTTTTAAGTTGTTGGATATCCTCAGCGAACAATTTGATATGGATATTTGTCACATTTGTGATTACAATTGAAGTGGTAAGTTTCTGATTCGGTTTATTCATATCGGTGATTCTGATATAAAACTTGAAATGTGTAATAGCCATACCTGGATACAAACTTTTAATTCATCTCCTCTTCTTTCAGATCAACATTTTGATACTCATACGCGTCATAAGGGAGATGACCAGAATGCAGCCAACAGGAGACAAGCAAGGTCAGCAATTACGGTGAGAAAGAGCTCTAAAGAGCGTTAAAAAAAAAAAAGGAGTACGTCTTACTTCCTCTGTAGCTTGTTGATATTAATTAGTTAAGAGAAAGTATAGGTTCCAAAAATATTTGTGAGGTTCAGTAAGCCATCAATTAACCAGCAAATTTTCCTCCTATAGAGTTGGCATTAGAGCATGTGTTGTGATGATCCCCCTGTTGGGTGTCACGTGGTTGTTTGGTCTTCTGTCGCCATTACACAAAGCTTTTTCTTACATTTTTACCATCCTCAACTCTACTCAAGTGAGTATCAAATATTATGATTTTATAGTTTCATACGTGAAATCATCCATATTGAGTGTCCAGATTACTTTATAACTATAAATTTTATAATGGTGATAGAATATTTGTTAATGTAAAACAGACAAAAGTGAATAAAATTTGAAAGATAAGAAAAAAGGATGTCACTGTTTATGTGATTTTTTGCTGGTCAAGACAATTTGATTCTTTTTTATGTTATTTGGGGCTTTTAGAGGAAAAAAAAAAGAAAACCTCAATATATTTACCCCAGGTCGCAATCACAAAACGAAATTGGTCTGAAAAACATTTTTTTTTCTGTCTAAGGGTTTCCTGATTTTCGTTCTTCACTGTGTGCGAAATAGCCAGGTAAGTTTTAAAACTTGAATGTACCTTGAATGTGGTTCTTTTTCTTACTTTCCATGTCTATGGGTGCCTTTATTTGTTTACTTTGCTTGTCTATCTGCAGATTAGAGAGCGATTCAAAAGGAAGGTGAACACGGTTTTCCCATCTACAAACAATGGAAACTCCACAAAGAAGAGCTCACAGGTTAATCCAAGTGGTGTCGGTGATACATGGGTAGCTGAATTGCAGTCTTTCGATTAATTTGAGCTGGAAAAACACTCGGCTTGAAGAGCTAGATTCAACACGGACCAAACATGAAACTCCATTGTTTAATTGTTTCATTTGATTTTTAAGCTTAGTTGGTCAATCGCAGTTGCTCATTTTTCGATCTTTCAGGAAGATTTCGGCCGTTCCAATCGAGGCATTAGCTTCGTGAATAAGTCATACTTAAGGTGTCACTTACTGCGATAATAGGGCAACTTTCCAAAGGCAGTAGCGTTTAATGTAAGCTAGATGCAAGAACTGTTCAAGCTTTTTTTCTTTAGATTAGGAGTACTTAATTTTTAGACTATCGTATCTTCTTAGGGAAAGTTTGCCTTAGCTGAAAACTAAATTTCTTTTAAGTAACTATCTTGTAGGCTGGCTGTCTATCGCTCTTAGAATTCATCAAAGTCTCTTTCAAATGATGGTTTCTTCGTTCTATCAATGATTGCCCCCTATTTTTTCCTATTATTTAATTGAAATGTTGCGGTCATGCAGTCAAGACTGACGTGTCTTTAAACATTCCTATGCTTTACTATGATACACACTTCTATGAATTTTAGCGCGCAATTTTATACTAATATTTCACGATAGCGTCACCCTTTTTATATTATTTGAGCAGTTAAATTACCAGTAAAATCGCAAATGCTATTTGCTTTTGTAATAGTAGCGGTTAAAGCTGACTTTTAAACTTTTTAAACTGATTAAACGCAGTGGATTTAATGGATTAAAATTTGCGAAGTACTGGGAAAAAATGGAACCAGCGTCTTCGGGAAAATGCACCTGAGCAAGAAATGGCCTGAGTTTACGTGGAGGAACGCTGTAAACGTGAAAAAACAAAAAGGTCTTTCATCAGACTTGTTTTTCGAAGAAAAAAAAACAAAAAACAAAAAAACAGAGAGCAGTTTTCATGGGTAAATTGAAGCGATGAGAGAGGTTGAAATATCTAGTTCAACCTCAACCCCCCCTCTCCCCCCCCCCCCTTCTGTCCCGCCCGGCCCTTCATAGTGTTTAGATGAGGATATGTAAACACTGCAAAAATAATTTATCACCTTAGTGTGATACGAATTGCAGACAGGTGCAATTTACAGTACTGTGCAAAATGTAAATGAAGACTTTTGTATATAGCGCAGGAGGGGGTGGGGCGGGGGAAGCAGACATCCTATATGTCTATGTCTCATTTCTCCTCTCGTAACGTTAGAAAAAGGGTAGATGAGATTTCAGAGCTATCTCGCGATTATCTTAAGGACATCTCCATCTAGAGAGATATAGGTACAACAATATACCGAGGAACCTACGACATTCGTCGTTCTTTGGCGGGATACACATTTTTGATATCTCGTTAATTTGTAAATAAATCACCTCAGTCCGATGATTGTCGCTGCTTAGACTGTCCAAAAAGGGAATATTTGGCACAAAGGTAAAGCTTTGAGGGAAGATGTGAGCAATACCCCTGATAATTTTTCATATTCCGGGTCGATAGCATATTGTGTTGACTTTTCTTACAGTTCTGACCAGCGTTTAAAATCAGCTTTTAAAGGTTACTAACACTGGATATTACAAAATATTGAACATTTTTTTATTTTTCTCGTTGTAAAAAGGTGAAACTCAAAGAGTTGACTCTTTTTCACTAGCTTATTTCCTTAATGATCTAAGCTTGGGACAATTATCGAGGCAGACGGGGATAATTTCTGGATAACGTGAATAAACTAACTAAGGAAACCGCGCGAAAATGAATAGGTGGGTTTAAAATCTAAATGTCCCTGAGACAGTATTGATTACTCGCCCATTTTGTATGTCTTGGTGGTATTTCCCAATTGGTCTGCTCGGCATACCTCGGAATTCCAGACTTATGTATCCAAAAGAAAAATACAATACAAACAGCATACCTAACTACTTATGGAGAAGAACGTTGTAAAAAGGTAAAGTGTGGCAGCACAGTCATTTGAGCTTTGAGAATCAATTGAAATTAGAAACTTACTTGACATAAAACCATATTTATTCGGTTTTAGCTTGTATTATACTACTGCTCTAAAATCACCGAGCTGGTTTCCTAAATAGCTAAATAAACAAAGACTCGCAATAGCGAATAGTCGAACGCAAGAGTAAAAATTTGCAATCGATACCAAAAATTTACCCTCTTGAGCTTGACTCTATACAACTAGTTAACATTTTAGTCCACTCTTTTCCTAAAAAAGAATGATGAGGAACGTAGAGAAGCAATTTCTTACGATATTAATCGATAATTTTGCTATCCTTGTTTTAAGCTGGTGCAAAGTCTAAGTTTTCTAGATTGAATTTGAACGGAGACAAGACGTCAAAAATTTACATGACATTCAACTTCCTTCCTAATAAATTAGCAACACAACGCTGATTTTTTTCAAAACAACACGCGCTGAAAGCTTGTTCTTTTACCATGAGACTAATCTGGAAAAAAAGATTTTCCAAACGGGAATGGCAACCAACCTGTTACTGCCATACGGACCTTTATACTGACATTCTGCTCATAAAGATTTGGGGAAAAAAGATCAGAATCTGTTGAGTGTAAAGCTGAGAGAAACGCAACCCAAACAGAAAAGAGAAATGTTGGCGAAAGCTTGTCAGATTTGGGGAATCGTCTTACTTTCAGTAACTTTGTTGAGTGAGTACCAAAGCTCTTTCTAGAACATAAAATTTTGTTCAGTTTATTAGTATCACAAGCATACTCCAAAAAGAGTAACTTCTTCAGAGTTCTCGAACGCGACTCGACCTTGTTGCTCTCCTAAAGGCCTTGGCAGGAAAATACGGCAGCAGTTAGCGATAGACTCTTTGAAATTTTATTCTTCCTGTAAAACGAGGGCGTACTTTTAGAAGCGGGTATATCATGATTACTGAACTATGGATAACGCTTGTTAGGTATAAGCCCAATCGAACTTAAGCAGTTTTGAGGTGAAACTCTTACACGGCAATGTAAATAAAGAAGGTTTATTTTCAGCCCGGTAAATAAGTTTAAAGATAACGATTCTCTGAAATGACTAAGATAACGCATGCATAAGAGAAAACGTATCTAAACTACCTTTCAAAAACTCCACGATTTAAGACTTCTTGAAAATCAAAAAGAAAAATGGAATATTAATCTCCTTCCTTTATTTGCCGTCTAAATTTTTTACCCTTTATCGCATTGTTGATTCATCAAGTTGACATAATTAAACAGAGAAAGCTTTCATCGTAATTCTTCTCGCGATAAGTTTCTAAATTGGGCAGGAAAATCCATCGTAACTATACTTCTCAGTTTTACTCCCAACCCTCCCCCCCTTAAGAAAGAAAAAAAAGGAATAAAAAATGTATTTTTCTCAAAGAATTATCTCGACAGACCTTAAAAAACGTGGAGACATTTTTCCGCTACCTGTCTCAACGTAAGGGTTAAAGTTTATACAGGAATAACTGCATCTGCACGTGCAATATCTAATTGCCCGAAATAATAATAATAATGATAATAATAATAATAGTATTGATAATAAGATAAATAAAAGAGTAAAAATGAGAATTACAGATGAATTCAATACTTTAACTGCGTCAGATATATTGTATTTTTCTGCATCTCTCTTAAATCTTTTTTATTCAGAGAGTAAAGTATTATATGTCATGCTTTTTCTTTTAAAGAGGAAATTTGCATTTCGATTTTTTTGTGACATCGGATAACACTGACATGGTGGCATTCTCGCAGCAAAAGAAAAAAAATTTAGAAAACAAAAAAAATGCCCGCTCTAGGGTAATTTGCTGCCTAAAAAATATTTTCCACTGGTAATTAGTGCGAGCGAACGGCATGAAGATTGTTGAGTGTTGCAAGATGTAAAACTTGGAAAATCAGCTAGTTTAACTAGTGGCACAATAAAGTGTATTCAGATTACAATTTACGTCCAAAATAAACAATATTTGAATTGAAACAGTATCCTACTCATGTAATTTCTGACGGTTGAGTGACTAGGAACGAATTAGTAAGAAATTACTATTCTGATGGCACGATTGAGAGGTTTTAGCATTCTCAGGGGAGAGTGTTGAGTATTTAATGTTTTAGCGGGGAATATCAATCATTCTAGCTCAGTCAGTCTTTCTGTTTGCTGTCAACAATTTAGTTAAATTTTTTCTATGGAGTATGGGTTTGTTTGTACCTCTTCCCCGAGGTTCCGTGCCACTGCATTAGATGCGGAATACGTTTCCACATATTTTTTGGCCACATCTAAAGAGTGGTTTTTTTAGTGGTTTTTCGTATCTGGCGCGGTACACTTAATTTTTCAAGCTTTTCAAGTTAGACTTGCTAGCATATTCTATGTTGTAATAAGTATATGTTACGTCACATTGTTGTTGTCGGATGACTGACTGACCATTCCTCAATAAACTATTTCACATTGAATGTTTCGTGATAGTGTAGTCAGAATCTAGAGATTTTCTTTGGTTTAGTAAAGTTATGGCTGCCCCGGCAAGATCAAATTTGAAGCGTACGTGACGACGCAATTCGGTGCTTTAATTTAATTTATTAATAATCTTTGCAGTACCGTTGAACAGTTATGGTTGTCTCTCTCTTGTCCCAAAAAAACCTTTAAAAGGAACGCAATTCTGATCAGTAAGGTTTGCTTAGTAAAGATATGATTAATCTATCATTTGATTCGGAAAAATTAATGTATCAGTCGTCTAGTGTTCATCGCTTATGTTATCTCTTTTTACAAATTTTGTTTTGCCAGGATTTGTCAGACTCAACCAAGATATCTGCCCTGCCGAGGAAAACCCATGTATACGGATATGTGTCAAAGCGAACGATAAATGTGACCAGCAATGCAACAGTGGCAGCTATAACTGTTCTCTTCAGTGTAGCGGAGAGGTTTGCGCACAAGGTTGTGACGCTGAAAGATGTAACTTTAAATGCAGCAGTAAAGATTGTAATCAGAGGTGTAATGGGGGAGTAGAAGAATGCATCATGCATTGTAACGGTAGTAAATTTAAACAGCAGTGCGATGCTGGCGTATGTCACATGACAGGAAGTGCATTTATCCGTGTTATACACGAGCAGACATGCAACGGGGGAGTAAAACGATGCGATGCGCAGTGCAACGTGAGTGCCGGTACATGTAAGCAACATTGTGACGCTGAACTATGCAAACTAGAGTGCAGCGGGAAAGATTGTGATCAGAAGTGCAATGGGGGAACTAAACAATGCATTATGCATTGCAGCGCGAGTAAATGTAAACAAACGTGCGCCGCTCACAATTGTAGCACGACAAAAAGTGGGTTAGTCAGTTCTCTGACTGAGCAGAAGTGCAACTCTGGGAAAAGTCCTTGTTGTCAGCACATCATGATGCAAAACAGTATTGGAGTTTTAAATAGAATCTGTGTCAGAAAGAAGCGATGCACTTGTTCCAAATATTCTTTAAATACCAATTACATCACTTTACGTACGTCAAATGTGTTTGAAGTCGTCAAAACTCAACCATCGACTACACAAGGTGACGTAAATTTCCAAGCTGTAAATGTAGTACCATTTAAAGATAAACAGATCACGAATTAGTGTTTGAGAATCCCTGTATGGAAAGAGGATATCTTAATTGTCCATTTCCAAATTGTTTCCATTCTTTTAGAGCTTTCCAGTGTTAGTTTAAACTTCATTTGATAATGATATTTTACTTTAACACGCAGCTCACGCATCATACGGGTCACCTTCGCCACTGTCATTTCTCTCACCGTCACCGTTATTATCATCGTCATCATCATTATATTCCCCTACCTCTTCCTCCTTATCATCATCCATCTTATCATCGTCATCATCATCATCATCGCCGTCTTCGCTATTATCACCACCACCAAGATCATCGTCGTCATCGTCACGTTTACGGTCGCCATCATCATCATCATTATCACCATCAACATCTCACTCATATCCATCACTATTACCACCATCATCGTTGTCGCCGTTGTCATCGTCATCTCCAAATTTGACATCTCCGTCGGTACCGCTTGTAACATTTGAGAGGCTGGTATGTATTGCAATTTCACTTAATACCTACATTCATTGTTTCCCTAAAGTAAAGCGTTCATTAACGTTGTTGTCTTTCTTTTCCCAGGCAAATGAATATGTTTCTAAACTCGGTGCGATAGAACTCCACAGAGAAAGTTCCCTAAGGGTATAACTTGGCTTAAATTTTATTTATCAATTATTTCACTAAATTTCTTTATATAGCTTGCGCATTATCTTGAAAGTGACTGTCTTTAGATAAATGCAAAAGCGGTCAAAACTCCGACTTAAACTCGAGAGCAGAGCTTTTTAAGAGCACTATGACAATATGGTGCAGGCACATAGTTTTCTTTGAAATAAAAGCAGATCTGTAACTTATGGTGCCAAAAAGGTTTTTAAATTTCTTTGCTGTTGTTATATGTAGCTGTTTTTTTTGCTTTTTTTCCGGTTTTGGTCATTTTACGGAATATATATGAAATCTTAGCTGAAATTTTCACTATTGTTCATACGAGGAAGGCTACTTCACATTGGAGGCCTGTTTACCTTCGCCGACTCTCCTAGCGCGGAAATTTAAATTTTACTTGTTTACTTACTAAGTTGATGTCAATATCAGACGTTAAAATATTTGAAATTGTGACAGGAATGAAGAGTATTTCATGCCGTTACAGGTGGCAATGCGTTTGTTTAACGACTTCACCAATCAGTATCAGAACATAACAAAACCTTTCGAGAGCCAACTTAGTGAAGAAGAAGTTAAGAAAGGAACAGAAGCCATCTTTAAGGTAGCAGTCGCATTCGAGAAATTGGTTCTCAACTACAGCAGGTACCACCTGAATGAAACGAACCTATTAAAGAAGATGACTGACGGTAGAATGGGTGAGTTAGAATGTCCTCTTTTCATATTTGTGACATTTTGTGGATTAGATAAATACTGACTAACCAAAAGACCACCCGGCTGACTAAAATAATGAGTAACGGGGGTAAGTTTCTAAAGAAACTGTGGTGCTGTGTCCTTGGGAGAGTATAACAGGGTAATTGAGTATTATCGACTGAATTGGTAATGTAAACTGGCCTCCGTAAAGAATTGACGTTTAGAGCGTTAGCCCTTCGTCATAGCGACTGACGAAGGGCTAACTAAAAAAATGGCTAACCTGCAGCCTGACTTAAAGAAATAAGCTATGCACGTTAGTTCTCATAGGGCGCTCGGAAATAAGTTCAAGCGCTTCAAATTCATCTTGTGTCTTTTGTACTGATAGAAATAGATGTGAGAAGAAATTTGTAAATCCTTCTTTTGCTATTTGGAGATGAAAAACTTTACGACATTTTTATGACATCTTAAGAATATTGCATTTCACCTTCGTCAAATAAAACCGAAGCGCTTTAAGACAATAGTGTGGCGTTACCACTAGCACCTTTGTTTGGAAGCCTGGCGCATCAACTCCGCCCACGCTCCTTTAAACTGTGATGAAGGCGGCTTATTTATACCTAGTCAGAAAAAAAGGGCAGCTAATTAGTGAGCGTAAAAGAGGACCTCTTATTGCAGCGTTTAGATCATCCCCGAGGAAGGTATTAGGCAGGATTGTCGAAACCTTGGGTCTATGAATTGTAATTGTAATTGGTTACATTAGTTAAATGTTTAAACCAGGGTAGCATGAAACCATGTCTGAGCGTGGCACATTTTTTAGACTACTTATGTATATACAAATATGCTATAAAATTGCTAAACTCCAGTTAGTTTGTTACGGTATAATTAATTCAACAGTAGTAATACTAAACTCCTACAAACTCAACTACTTTATTAACCAACGTGTAATAATTATTACTAAGAAGCGACTCTACCTTACCTTGGCCTTTTACAGATTATAAATTTGATGCTAATGACAAAAAAGTTAATGTTTCCTCCAAACCCTCCTGAAATGTGCAATCTTTAAACTAAATCATAATAGCTCTCTCTCTCTCTCTCTCTCTCTCTCTCTCTCTCTCTCTCTCTTTAGATTGCTGTCTGCCTATTTACTACCTTATCTCATTTTCCTTTTTTTATTCATTAAAAAGGACTTAAGATATGTTTTTGGGATATAGACCTTTCATTTAAACATTCTTTTTCGTGGCCACATTGCGATGAAGAGAATTACGAGCATTGTGAAGAAAATATCGGGAATTTCATCAGACAGACGTAGCAAATACTCAGTCATAGGTACACGGACCCTAAAATAATTAGAAATTTTATATTTTTGATTATTCTAAAGGTCATTTACGAAAAGATATTTTCCACCAAAGCCCCCGTCGAGCTCAAATATTTTTTGTTCTTTCCCACGTCAATTTTTGAACCAAATCCTGTCTGAGGCTATGAAGTAAACTCGACCTTAAAGTTGAAGATTTTTTTGAAGGTACTGGAATCTTTTTTCCTCATAAATGTCCTTCTTTTCTTTATAACAAAATAATTGTTACACATATGGCTTGCGCTTTGAAAGAAGAACTGCTTCCATTTTCGAATAATTCAATTTAGCACTTTTTGACGATTTATTTAGAAAAATGTATTTCGTAGCAAATACGCATTTAGTAGCAAATACCCACTTTCAGTTTTTGGTGACAAAGTTGATTTTTCTTTAGAAAATGTGATGCATTGATGATGTAACACCCTCGCCATCGACTTTTAACGCAACATCGTACCAGAATGCACAACGCGTGATCAGTCAACGTCAGCATTTTTTCTTTTTTCATGTCAATAAACAAAATGGCGGAGATTGTTGACAGTGAGGCCGCTCCGGTCGAGACATTTATACCAGAAGTACATCTTGATAACAACGATAGGTGTAAACTCATCGCTTTCTACAAGGTGAGACTAATTTTGTGGGACGTGTCCCTAAAATTGCCGAAGAAAGCAGCGAAAGAATAAAAAGAAACCGCTTTAAAAGACCGAAGGAGCGCTTTGAATTCAACTTCACATTAGACGAGCTAGTAGGAGTGTGAAAAAGTCTGAGGGCATGTAAGCTGAGAGAGGTCATGAGAATTGGAGAAGATAAAGCAACATTCAGTGAAAGTATTTCAAATGTAGTTTCTGCGGAAATACTGACGTTGTTATTGATCGCGCGCGCAATGTTGCCTTAAAAATCGTCCCGTGTAACATACTGTTGTCGCAACAATGTTGCGTTAAAAGTTGTCTTGTGAAACATGGATTTTAAAATCGCCGTTAAAAATTGTCGTTAAAAATCGTCCCGTGTGACATCATCTTAAGAGAATAGATAAGAGAAAGGGTAAGGTAATCTTTATTATGCCAGGATGGCCCATTCGGCAACGAGGGTGATTTCCAAAGGGGTCCTAGACAAGAGAGCGGACAAGTAACACGCCCTAAACGAAGAAAAAATAAAACATTTTCCTTTCATAGTTATTTTTAGTCTCATGTTAAATCTTTAGTCTTTCTATTTTGTTAGATAAGTTTAAGGCTTGCGTTGTTTCATTGAGTCTTCCTTCGTCTTTTGTTACTTTTTTAGCTTAGATGTTTTGATGAGTAATGCCCTTTAATGAGCTTTAATGCTCTTTAGTGGTTTTATGCTTTTAAATTCTTAAATATCCGTGTGTCTTGTAACTGAACTTATAAATCACATGATCTACCCCCTGAGTAAGAGATCATACAAACTTAATATTACTGGTCAGAATACAAAGGAGTCCCTCTTAACCACCCAGTGAATGAAAAGGTGACAAAGCTATTGGACCACACGGAAGTGGCTAAGGTAGAGAAAGCATACCTCGTGCAGCGTTTATACAGACAGGGTTCATAAATTTTGCAACCGCATAGAGCTCTTTCGATGACGTTACGCCTTTCGTTTACACGTCGCCGATCAAGACCACTACTGACACTAGCTTGTTTCGAGGAGCTTTTTCAAAACGATTTGCTTTCGTTCGTCGCTTAAGCGGCGATACCATATTCACCCCCAGTTTGATACACTGTGTAAGGTTCTTGCTCGATTGCTTGACGAGAGACTGCCTCCTTTCCTCATTCCTTCTCATTAGCAACATGATAATTTGTCTGAAAATAATTCAGGCTTGAACGAGATTTGAAGTAAGTGTACTCCGCAGTACAAACATATGAATTTCATATATTCACTTCAGTATAGTTCTAGTTTGTACTTACTAACTTTACTTATATATTATATCGAATTTGTCAGTTGCGTTCAGGCCAGCACTTAATATTTGACCCACTTAGAAGAAAAGAACAGAAAAAGTATAGAAAAGTACATCATTCAGTGTAAAAATATTCGTCTGATTCATTGTTATGAAATTTCACCTGGAGGAAGTTTCCAAAGTAAGTTGAGAGATCAATACACCAACAAAGACCAACATACCAACATTTTTTCTTTAAATATCATTTGACAATATCTCCTAGAGCGACGCACGAATTACAGCATGCCAGTTACCAATAGCATCAGCAATACAAGAAATGGGGGGATGATTGATGTCCAAGGGACGCGTAGAGAACCATAGTTTCCTTTCCCGATAACGGCTCCAGTTAATAGGGAAATGATCAAATGTCCAGATATTTTTTAATTTTTCAATTCTGCCAATTAAATTAAACGTTTGTAACTATTTAGTACATACTTAAATGCGATCTGTTTTCGCTAAATCAGTATATCACAAAGTGAATGGATGGATAGATACCCGAAAGCAATAAAGTAGGAAGTGGTATGTTTGATGTAACTGGTAAACTCCTGTCTTCTCAGACAGAGAAATCGTTCCAGTGCGAATAAGGAGAGGGTAATGATAATGATAAATAGGCTACCTTGTAAATACTCTCTACTGATCCCGAACAAAGGAGCGAAGTCGAGGTTGAGGGAAAAAAAAAAAGGAAAATTCAAATAATTCCCCTGAACCTCGACTTGGATCTTTTGTTTAGGATCAGTGAAGCGTAATTCGAAACTAGCTCATAACGTCTTCTATCAGGCAGATGCAAGATAGAAGTAAAACATCATGAAATAAAGAATTATCCAAGTAAAACGTTTTTTGTTCGTTAATAATTTTATAACATAAGCTTCAAAAAGGACCCCACGGCCAGGCGGTCAGGAAGGGTACAATAAAAATCTGTGATAGCTGTTCAAAAACGTATTAATGGTTGACTATGTCCTTAACGCTGACCTCAGATTAAAAAAGAGTACAAAAAGGAAGCCATGTCTAGCTACAACTTTTTTAACATACAATTCGGAAAACACGTAGGGACGGTCAAGCTAATGACCTACAACAGAGATAAGTCCCATGTAGTGTTTAAACGAACGAACTAGTCGCAGTGACCGACTGCTTTGGTTAATGATCAGTTTACCTTTATTTTGTCGTAAGGACTGGTCGCAAAAACAGTTTACAAGACTGGACAATCAAAATTTCATAGGAAAATATTAGATATGTATAATCAAAAAGTTCAACGATGTACAAAACGTACTACACTTGAACTAAGCACTTAAGGTTAACTCTTAGATTAAAACGTATTTAAAGTTAACTATGGTCAACAACAACCTTTTTCTAACATGAGCCTCGAAAAGAACACCAAGGCCAGAGACAGCCGGAATTTGTATAATCCCAATGTTCAATGATGTTTTGTATAATCCCAATGTTCAATGATGTAAAAACGCACTAAACATCAACTACATACTATAAGTAAATTTTTGGTACAAAAAGTACTAAAAGTTAACTATGATTAACTATTTTTTTTAACAATCTTTGAAAAGGACACCAAGGTCAGGCATAAAGAATGTATATAATCAAAATGTTCAATGATCTACAAAGCGTATTAAACATTAACTATATACTAAAAGTAAATTTTTAGCACATAATGAACTAAAACTATGGTTAACGATTTTTTAACATAAACCTTGAAAATGACACAAAGGCCTGACAGTAAGAATTTGTTTGATAAAAATGTTAATTGATGATGTAAAAACTAACCTGTACTACAGGTTAACTACACGTACTAGAAGTTAAGTTTTGCTTTTTCGAAGTGATTATAAATTGTGTCCAAAATAATGCTCGCGTTTATTAAAAACGTCATAACAAAAGAAGAGGCTATTCCAGCCTAACGATAGTGTAAAAGTTACACTCGTTAGTTAATTTTGTTGTAATCGGCTTTAAGGTGCACTTCAGTGATCCTTAATCGTATAGACGATCTGTTGCGCATTCACTGAACGACGCTGTCAGGTAGCTATCGAAAAGCATTTATTGCTGTCGCTGTCAGGGAACTAAAAAGGTCTTTAAACTCAATGTTAACGATTGGCATATTGTTCGGTTCAGGCCGAATTAACCTATGTTGTAGGCATTCCTTTAGTAGTCAAGAGCATAGTTTTTGATCTGTTATGTTACACGGCCTTAATGATACTATCAGATTTAAACCGTCCTTTGGTTCTTATAAGTGCAAGCCGGTATTGTAGACGACCTGCGCAATCGTTAACGACGCTGTCAGGTAACAATTAAAACTGACTCTTTAACTCACTCAAAGCCGAAGAAGCCCACATATACGGTTACTTAACTATGCACGCCTTTGCTCTTATTGTTAAAAACAACGTTTTTGATCCATTATTTGGGCTTAATAATACTATCAGGGTACACCCGTTATTTAGTTGCGTCTAGGTATAATAAGTAGAAAGCAACCTTTAGTTATTGATAATCGCGTGGGAGATATAGTGCGATTAATTAACGACGTTATCAGGGAACTAGTGATTATTCTAACCCACATTTTACCGTCGTCATTTTTGTTTCTTACAACATTCTGGAGCGTTTTAGTAATTGACAACAGTGTTGAACTGATGCCTATTCATTAATGATGCTGTTAGGTAACTAAGGAAAAGACTTTTAACACACTCCGATAAAAGCAAACCTAACTAACAAGAAAACACCCCTGTAGACTTTGAATATAAAAGGAAACGCAACTAAATAACAAGTGTTACTCTGATACTATGACACATACTCCATAACTATGGAGAAAGTATGCACGATAAAATGGTAACTCCCCTGGCTCAGTAACCATTAGGTATTTAGTCGTGATTCACTTCCTCTTTACTTTACTTTCCCGCGCCATTTTTCTGACCTTGTCTGCTAATCGCTGTTTTGTTCTCATTTCTTCTTCCTGATCCTCTCTTCCTGACAATAGCTCGAGTTCCAGTGACCTAAAAAAAACGTTGTCAACACTGTCTTAAGCTGCCCTGTGTATAATCTCAACTTAAACTTCTATTTTTTTTTTTATAACTATTAAATAATCTCCTCCTTGATGTCCACAAAACTAATTTTACAGCCCTCATGAGTATATGATTAAGCAATTTAAGCAGTAAATTAATTACGCAGCCTGATGATCATTTAATCAGTCTATTTCACTAATTGTAATGTATAACCTTTTCATCTGTGAGATCACGAGGGGTCTTTAGGTATGTTATATGCCTTATTGTTTCCTGCTAATGAACTCCCGTTACTTCCCTTGTTTACCATCTTTCTTTCTTTTGCATTTATGTTTGTAGGATTTTTTTGTGCATGACAAACAAGTACAATTACCTTTTGTCGCCTTTCACCCGCTGCCAGACGACTTCTTTCTTGATAGCGTAAGCTTCAATAAGGTCTTTGGTTAATTTCAAAAGATGGGTTGCGTGCTCTTCCGTGAATTTTTTCCATAACCTTGAAGATTCAGCAGATACCGAGCCTGTGATGTGCGATATGGATGACGGCGCAGCTTCTGGTTGGGCTGAATCAAGATACCTCTTGACTTTCGCTTCAGCAGACTCTATGTCAGATGGGGGCTCGCAACCTTTCATGTGTTCTTCTCTTAGTCTCCGGAGCTTTAAGACCACAGCCTTCAAGGGGCGTTCCTCCAGAAGCGTTGTTGTTGTTAGTTTTTCCTTCACGTTGGCCTCCTCGATAGCGCCTGTCTCGAGGTCTTGTTTAAATAGCTCCTTCAGATGTTCCGTTTCCTCCCTCTTCCACGGCTTTGGGACTGCTTTAGTCTCCTTGGGATCATTCTGTGGCTGATGAACGTTGCTTGATTTGAGGGCAACAAGTTTGCTCACTGCCCTTCGGCCAAGGTCAGTTTCGACAAGCTTATCGTGGACACGATAATACCTGGCTTGTGTCAGGGTCTTATGCTGGGCTAGGGCAGCGAGATGATCCTTTTCATCTGGCATGTGGACATGCATACCAGTAGCAAGAGACTTCCGTATAATTGTGGCAGATATTCTTCCCTCTGTCACAATCCCCTCTCTCTGGAAAGTTCGCCATACCGACGTTGATACCTGCGAAGATGTTAGGGGCATCCCGTTGCTTGAAATGAATAGTTGTTCAACCTGTGGGGTAGCTGCCGTGAACTGGCTTCGTACAGTTCTAAGGTACATGTCCATCATTTTGTACAAATCGTCATATACCCAGATAACCGCAGAACCATACTGGTCAGCTGTTTTGTGGTTACTAACAAGAATTCTGTAACGAGCCTGGTCTTCGTCTGTACCCGAGTGATAAACGGCGTCCTTGAATTCAGCTACGGTCATGTTTGCAATGACCCCACTTCTTCCACTATTGTCGATGACGAGACGAGTCATCAACCAATCCCTTACTTCGCAGTGAGTTTTGTCGCTGATTATCCTTTGAACCTCGGCCCCCTGACTGGTTTCCTTTGACGAATTGCCAAGCTGTTTTATTGCATTTATTCGCTGATCACCATGGCAGATTTGGTAGAGATTTTCACTGGTGATCAGTTTCTTAAAATCTTCCTCGTGCTTCTGAAGCTTTCTTCTCAGAACTTTCTTCTTTTGGGCCGATGACCAGGAAGACATCAGATCCCGGCGGGCGTTTAACATGTCAACGCTTACTTCAGACATGTCGGGTTTGCGTTCTTGCGTCAAAAATTTATAAAATAAACGCAAACTCATAAGATATGAGCGCACAGTTTCAGGCTGGTACTTGGAAACAGCATATGACAACCATTGCTTCAACAGAGTTACTCCTTCTTTTCCAGGAAGCAAGAGCAGGTACACGGGTGGTTTTGGATTGTCGTGTCTGACTTCCGTTTCATTCATCTGAAGCCTCTTTATGACGCTTAAAACCTGAGATTTGTACTGCTGCGCCATTTTTTCGCTTCGAGTAGCGTAAAGTGGTTTCTTAGTGCATACATTCAGTTAAAAAGGGTTTCTGTTAAAATGTATCTATACTTTTATTATTGATTTACAAAACACAAGTACATCACGATAGGACTCAATGCACTTCACACGAAGTGAAACGTGGAGCCTTAAATGAATAGGCAACAGGTAAAAGGCTTACAATTATTAATATAAAGATTTGAAAATAGAAACATATACGCATTTGTGGTACGACTATCTGCTACTGTAGCAAATACGCATTCGTGGTAGCAAATACGCACTATGCGTATTTGCTACGGTAGCAAATACGCATTTGTGGTAGCAAATACGCAGTGTGAGTATTTGCTACGGTAGCAAATACGCGGTGAGTATTTGCTACGGTAGCAAATACGCACTTATAGTAGCAAATACGCAGAGCAATCTAACTCTCTCTCTCTCTCTCTCTCTCTCTCTCTCTCTCTCTCTCTAGACGAAAAGTGTGGCACTTTAGTCACCTTTTCTCTCCCTTGTTAGAACTTCTTCAAAATCTTGTCCTTTTCAATGAAACTCTAGGAGTTACAATAGCAGAGTACTGTGCATGTTTGTCCAGAGTTTTACGTCCACAACTTAAAATGCTTTTATCTTAGATGGCTTTTTACATCAAAAAAGGTACAAAAGTGCCAGTGATCGGGGTTTTGCAAACAAAAGAAGGGAACAATCCAATTTCATGTTGAATAAATAGATAGATGAGAGACTAATAAACGCTGGTATATTCCCCCGACCACCCCGCCAATTTTAAACAGGGTATTGAAGAGATTGGCAGAAAGTCGGGTGTAATAGTATAAACTTTCATCTACGTTCAAGTTTACCGTTTCGAAAAAGGCCTAAAGCTTACTCTTTGAACTTGAATGTTTTACTGCGGTCAAGGTATTTGAGGAAAAATTCTGAAACGTTATTATATTTGACCTTGTCTACTTAGCATTATGTTCACCAAGTTACAGCTTTTCAGCTTGCGTTGTTTTGCAATTACAGCCACTTTTTTGGAATCATGTCTTGTTGCGAAGCCGCGTTGCAAAAGTGCCACATTTGGTAACATTGAGCTAGGAATTGCGACAAAGGGAGAAATGACCTTGCACAGCGCCTGATTTCAAATCCTTTTGTACATAAACTCTCTTTGTACATATCTTGTTCTGCTAGTAATTCCAAGCTAGTAGCTTATAACCAATTCCTGCAGTTAGAGGTAAAACCTGCTCATCCTCCATACACATGCTTTTGGTGTTTCGACTGATTTTGTTGTCAAGGGGAAGTTTTAAACACCATATTTTGTACTTGATAATATTAGAATTCTACTGACTTTATAGCATAATAAAATAACCAGTCATCCAATTTCCATGAGCTGGTATAAAACTCCGGGAAATCGACCGCTTATTTTTAGCGCCAAATATGCATATAAAGAAAGATGAGCGGGGGAAGTAAGGGGTTCAAACATTTTTTTTATTGTTATGTCCCCCAGCGTGGCCGCCTTGCCACGTGGTTGCCAGCTAGCAATATCCCGCTGTCCTTTGCCTGATTTGTAAAACGAGTCCTCGTGCGAAACCATTCAAATGAAAATGAGTTTGATTTGCATGAAAATGGACGTGCAGGTGAAACTCAAGGATGCGCAGTGCAATATAAGGATAAGTTGATTTCCATTATAAGGAATTAAACAACATGACACCAAAAACTCCAAATGCAGTTTAAATAGTCATTTTTGTATATGTTATCGTACAATTAATTACCTTACCTCCGCTGTAATTATTCAATTTTTTTTCAGGGAGCTGGTAACCCTTCCGGGGAGGGGGGTACTCCCTTCTATGGGCTATATAGGTATGTGCGTCCCCACAGGGTAGGGCTCTCAACCGGTTTGCTCATAAATGGGGTATCGATTTTAGCCATTTTGCCGCCATTGTAGTAACTAATAGGTTATCTAGTCATAAATAGGGTATCAAATTTTTGGTTAGGTCATTAATGGCTCATAAATAGGGTAGAGAAAATCACAGATTTTGGTCGTAAATTAGCCTGCAGGCTACTCATAAATAGGTTAAGGGTTTTGGGGAGCAGGCCGCACACCCCTACCCATTTTTTTTGGGAGTACCCTCCCCCCCGCCCCCCGTAACCCTTTAACTTTTTAAATCGTTTCTTTTTTTACAAACTAAATATATAAAGCTTCTAGATGGGTATTAAAGTGTTGTTGTTGTATCAAGTGCAATGGAATATCTCTGAAACTAAATCAAAATGGTTTCAAGGATCAGTAAAACCTCATCAGTGCAACCTACAAAAGTCTTTCAATGGACGGGGGTGATTACATGTTGAATTTCAGCCTGAGCTGACGTTTCAGCCTGGTTGGGTGGGCTGAAATATTGTTGCAATTACGTGACAAATTTCAACCGGGAATGAAGTCTTGTTTCCTAGAAAACAACCTCGCTACGCATGCTCAGGTTGCCTTTTCAGCCCAGGCTGACATTCCATCTCGATTACATGGACTTTTTGCGGATTTTTTAGCCTGTTTGCCCGGGCTGAAAATGAGAGCCCGGTTTGAGAAACTGGGCTAGTATTTTCAGCTTGGGCTGAAATTCAGTCCAGCCTGAAACTTTACCATGTAATTGCCACTTTCATTTCAAGAGGATTTCTTTCAGAACCTGGGCTGAAATTTCAGCCCGGTTAACCGGGCTGAGGTTTCAGCCCGACTGAAATTCGCCATGTAATCACCCCCTAAGATGCTGGATGAAACAAAGGCAAAGAGGATAAATTTGATTGCTTGATGAAATGATGAGCAATCAGCAGACATGATTGCTCTTAATGCTGGCCTACTAGAAGGTTACAAATGAACACAGATTTCACGAAAGAATAATTATTATTTTCTTGATTGATGCAAGTGAAGGCAACTTGTTGATGGAGGGAGAATATAATAAAAATAGAAATAAGCAATAACCCATTTACAGTTATGGTCAAATTTAAGTAGACTGTCCTGACTCAAATGTAGATCATCGATCTTCAAAGTTTTTGAGAATCAGCTTCTTGAGGCTCGCATTTTGAATTTTGTTTATCAAGTTTCGAGTCATTTAAAGAATTTTCAAGAATCTTGAATATGCATTTCAACAAATGATTTCCAAAACAAAGAACAATAATAACAATAGTGATTTCGCATGGATTCCTTTCACTTCATACAAATTGATTTGAAACAGAAGAGAGAAAAACTACGACCGAAAGCAAAACTGTAGGTGCTTGTTGACTCTTAACTTGCATTAGATATGCCCTGTACTCTCTCTTAGCAGTGTAAAAGTTAGTGAAATTACTACCATGTTTTTCCTCTGATTCCTGTGAAGCTGAGATTGGCTTGGCTAAATGTTTCTACAGTGTAATTAGGAGTATGTCTAGATGTTCAAAGTTTTCTTACGAGTGAGGGAATGGTCTAATTTTCAGGCCTAGTCCTGGTTGTTTAAGGACTGCATATTCTAAGACAATATGAATGACAGTCTTCAGTTGAGGTTCAACAGACGTTATTTGTGAAGAAAAACGGAAGGAAACGAAAGGATTCGCGTTTGATACTGTTTCAATTTTTAACTTGAGAATTCTTGCTTGTTGCTGTTTAAAGGCCTGGCTAAACTGGGAAATCTTGCTGCATACACAAGTGTTTCTCAGTCTTACCATGTGAGAGGTAAATGTTGCAGACTCAAATTGTGCTTCTACGCGTGAAAATGTTCTTTATTTTATCCAAAGTTGAAAGCATTCTAGCTTTAATTTTCTGGCAGCTCGATCGTCTTGCCTTCAAAACATTATTTCCGGCACTGTGAAAACTTAAAAGGAGGATATGTTTCCTCAGCAATGTTTCCTAGTTTTCTCAGCCTCTTATTGATATTCTGATAAAAAAATATTTGTTTACATTGAGAATATTGTATTCTAAACTTCCCACGGAAATAAAAGGGGACTAAAACATAAAACGCAAAAAATCCAATTGAGGACTAAGTAAAACAGTGACTACCTTTGCAAAAGACATTGTGGAGGACTAACTGATAAAGAGGCTTGCTTAAGGAAGATGTGTTTCCGTTGGAGTGTCTCCTAGTTGAGCCAGCTGCAGGTTGATATTTTGATAAACAACTTGTTTACGTTATGTTATCATCGTTAAAAACAGTTTGCACAAGAAACATTGCATTCATTGAGTTCTAGGTTACTGTTTTTGTTCTTTTTGTCGTCTTATATTTTATTAAATGTTGCTTTTTGAAGATTGACTCTCGTAGTTCAATGTTCTTGAATGTCGTGGGTGGTACTCAGTGCAACACACGAAGATACATCTCCCGTTAGGATGAAATTTCAGAAAGAAAGTGATGTGGTCTTCTTGCAATTTTTAAGCAGAAATTTTATGAACTATTACCAGCCTCTTCCTAAAACTCATATTGAACATGGCACATTTAAAATGCTGTATTCTGTGGTTGGCGCGTTTCTCAACCAAGAAAAAAATCAAATTCAGCTTGTATTCTTTCCATGTCATTCATGACTATTTAACAATAAGACGGCAAACCCTGGGGTTTTTATTTGCTGATAGTTGACAAGGGAAGAAGGCCCAAGTCAACTATCAAAGTTAATAGAGCACCGATAAACGACACTGGTG
The DNA here is from genome assembly GCF_964200805.1 of Pocillopora damicornis. Classification (NCBI taxonomy): domain Eukaryota; kingdom Metazoa; phylum Cnidaria; class Anthozoa; order Scleractinia; family Pocilloporidae; genus Pocillopora; species Pocillopora damicornis. The sequence continues at coordinate 7,769,293 of NC_142670.1, forward strand.
CGCGCGTTATAAAAACGATAACGAGTTGTGAAATTGCCATACAAATGATGCCAATTCTTGGTATTCAAACCTGTCTCCTGCACCTTGTGTTTTACTCTATATTTGAGCATTTTGTGGTATTCCTACTGTGTATTATAAAGTGTGTAAACCATGAAAAGAGGTTGCAGATTTGACAACACTATGAAGGTTAGGTTCTGAAAATAATAACAAAAATAATAACATGTAACCCTGACTTTCCCAAAGTGGCACATGAAAGTTGCCAAAGTGCCATAAAGGTGCCAAAGTGCCACAATGGTACAAAAGTGCCATGCAAGGTTAACAAAGTGCCACGTTAAGTTAGAAAAGTGCCATAAGGTACGTTAGAATTGTGCCACTAGTTACAAAAGTGTCACTTGAGGGGTGCAAAAGTGCCACTTAACGTTGCGAAAGTGCCACATCAACGTTACAAAAGTGCCTTTTCGTCTAGCTCTCTCTCTCTCTCTCTCTCTCTCTCTCAGTATAGTTTCCAAACAGATAATCACTACCGGAAACAACAGCTACTTCTCTTAGATGACTAGATATAAATCTACAACGTATTGTAGAACTTTTCAGAGGCTTACAGTTCAACTATTCTGGTAGAATTAAATCATGATTGCATATAACCTAATAGAAAGTTCTGGAATGTTCCATGCTAAGTCATCAGAAGGCTGGAGCATCCATGTCTCAATAACAAGCCATTCTAGAAATCTCTAGAATCTACTTTTTTACAGTCATTGTTTATTACATTTCCGTCCCATCTTTTCCTTCTTTCGACAGTTTTAAGTATGAAGATTGGCTACCAGAATGATCCGAGTAACTTCCTTCTGAAGGAAGAAGAATGGCAAACCAGCATCAAAATTTCCTCTGCAAACTTTGCCAAGAATGGTAGACACCATTTAATCTCAAAACTGTGCAATGCCATTTTGTTACCGATTAATGCTTCATTTCTGTAGTGCTTCTGCGAAGTCTTCCATATTCTGACTTAAAAGTGCGTTTGGTTAAATATCTGAAAAAAGGCTAATAAACACGTAAAATGTGTCGCTATATTTATGTTTTAGGTCTCAAGAAGTAAAAAAATTAACCAAATAAAGGCAGCTTGATTGAAATATTCTAGTAAAGTCTGAGATAAGAATCTGAGGAAAAATAATAAATGTTGTAATGACGCAGTATCCAATATGATATATAGTAACAGTTGGCTAGGTAAAATACTTGTGTTGGGAGGTCAAATAAATAGCTTTGATCTTAAGATTCTATGTATGTTTTGGTGTTCGAAAAGCATATTGAATTGTATTTTTGAATAGCCCCATTTATTTTATAGCTGGCAGCTGTTGTGGGATATATGAAACGAATCATGTGTTCTGGTTTTTCCTTTCTTTTCTTTTGGAACAATGTTGTGGAAAAATAAGACTACCTTTTAGGCTAAGGCTTTGTTTTGAATAAGTATGGGGTTACACTAAAGCCTCTCCACGGTTTGTATGTCTTTTTTGTTTATTTGTTTGCTCAGGGTCCGTGGTTGTAGGATGTTTGTACAAAGATCTCCATGAATTGATGCTGACTAAGCAGTCCATTGGGAATGAAACTCACATTTCAAGGTGACCTTAATACGTAATATATCAGAGAATTGGTTCATGCTTAATGTGCGTGCATTGAGTTGCATGCTATGCTAAGCCACAAAAAACACAGCCACTAAATATGCAAGAAACTTGATGTGTAACCAAAGGCATGACGCTTAACCTTGATGCCAGCCATCTTATAAGAAATTAGTAAGCAGTGCCATTTCCAGTTTCCTGCGACGTTTGACTATGATAATTTTAATAGCTAAATGTGGCGAAGTCCTCAGTCAATAATTTGTACAACATCTAAAGACAATTTGCAAATGTTTTGGCTATTTGTCAACCTCTAAATCGCATATGGGGCTAAAACATTCTTTTTTTACCGTTGAATAGTGGAGATAAAAATTATACATAACCTTTTTCTCCATAAAAAGAATACGGTTGGATACTTTGGTTTTCAAAGCAGATAGCATACCGGCCATGGTGATTTGAAGAATATAATTTTTCTTAACAGGTACGTCAACACCAGGATAATGACCGCGGCTATGGATCCTAAACCGGAAATTTTACAAGATCTCATCTTGAAGTTCAGAAACCTAAAGGTATTTAAAGATATTTAATTCCTAGAGGACTGACCTTCTTGTTGTGTTGAGTCAATTCAAACGAAATGAAATTTATTTCTATGCCGTTCAGGAAAAAAAGCATTGCATGTTTTGGAGTGGCTTCAGCAAGAGGTAAAAACATATACGTAATGTAATATCACATTAACTAATTTGTTTTGAAATAAATTTATTCTTTAACGTTTAAAATAAAGTTATCATCATCAACTCATTATCAGTTTGTCTGTCCCTTCCAGAGAACTTTCCATATGAGATTAATGTTTATTATTCTCTTCCTGTAAATGATGGGATGAGAGGGCATCTTGAGATTCAAAATATATTTCATAAATTAAACTAGACCTGCCTCCAGAATGAACCTTTCGACACTCTGCTTGTTTCAAACCAAATTGCTTTTCTCACATACTTTTTTTTTCTTTTTTTTTTCATTTGTCATATTCATTTACTTTTTCAGTCCAGACGGGTACTCAGAGGATGGTTGTCATGTAGATACAGCGAAGAGTAACTCAGAAGAAACAGTTTGTAGATGCAATCATTTGACTTACTTTGCTGTCTTAGTTGATTTTGACAGTGGTCGTACAAAGGTAATTTTTTTTTAATCATCTATATTTTAACGTACTTCCACCGTTGGGTCCACTGATCAATTTTTTTGCTTCCAATTTCTGATACAGCTCTCCAAGAAGGACGGAACGATCCTGGAGACTATCACGTACATAGGGTTAAGTCTTTCCATCATCGGGATGCTTTTGACAATCGTCTTTTATTCTTTCTTCACGTAAGTACTGTTGCCAAACAATCACTTATGACTTTGAGCCTGATTTCATAAAGTTGGCTAGGGTGTGCAAAACTAGATTTAAAAAATCACTTTTGGCAATTGCCATTTGAAAGACCATGGCGCTTATTGGATTAGGCAATCAATGACCGAAATCCGTGCGGTATGGGACGAGTACCACTCGCTATCATACACCATCTTGTTAATCTGCTCTCGAACCGCCTTAAAAAATAAAATGTAAAAAGCAGTAGTGTTCCTTCCAATTTCCTTGCAACTAGATATACTGTGCTGAATATTTCATGTATTTATTCATATATTCAGAGTTCATTCGTTTTCTTCTATAGACTTTCAGTTACGTTCGCCTTTGATAACTATCACTGCTTTATTTTGTTTATGTATATATATATATATTTACTTCATCAGAGATGTTCGTCAACCTCTATCACAAATACGTTTAAGTCTTTCTGCGTCCCTCGGAGCTGGACAAATAATATTTCTTGCCGGGATAAACGCCACAGAAAACATGGTACGTTGCATATCATGGAAGAAATTGTTATTTATTACACTTCAGATTTTTCACAGCCAGTAGCATGTTGTTTCTTTCTCTCTTGTAGGCTGCTTGTATCACAGCAGCAGCTCTTATGCAGTATTTTCTGATGGCCGCTTTCTGTTGGATGCTGGTCGAAGGAATTTATCTCTACCTGTTTGTTGTAAAGGTTTACAACATCAACACTAAGATGCACATGTACCACTTCATGTCATGGGGTATTTATAACTATTTATTGCCATATTTGGTATATTATTCCCCGACATACACTTCATTCTTCGTTTTCTCTATTTGTAGGTCTTCCTGTCGTCATGGTAGCCATTTCATTGAGCATTGCTGCTGGAAAAGAAGGGATGAAAAGCTTTACCAATGATAAATAGTAAGAAAAAACGTTTGATGTTTTCTCGTTTCCACTATATTTCAGTTATAGTGGTGATTTTTCTCTCATTTTTTTTCCCCTTGTCTCAAGTTGCTGGTTGTCTTCAACTAATAAGCCGATCTGGATTTTCGTGACATTCGTGGCGTTTATCGAATCAGTAAGTTTATGACTAATTGATGTCATATGATTATTTTTATTCATATTTTCGAATTGAATATCATGTTTCTCTCTATCGAAGACAATTGTCTGTGTTTTTTTTTTCCAAATCATAATCATTGTTATTATTTTTTAAAATGTTTATTCAGTTTAACATTTTGATACTTGTGCGAGTCATAAAGGAGATAACTACACTCGTAGAACCATTAGCGGAAGACAACTATGCTCAGCAAATAAGGTATGACTTGAAATTAAATTTAAAAAAAAACATTATTTTTGATAACGCATGGACTTGTTTTAGCAATGTGAGTTTAAATAATTGCGATGTTATTTCTCCAAACTTATATGGTTTTTCTCATGGAGTTTTCCAGTTCTTCCCAAGGAATCATTGAACGTCGAGGGGAAACAAAATCCACTGGATCCTTCGAGGCCCGTCACATTACATTTAGTAGAATTACCTTGTTCTATGATACTCGCTTAACTTTCTTATTAATCTGAATCAGTGGGTGGTCTTATAGTGATAAAATTTGGGGGGAAAAAAAGGAAAAAAACTAACTCTCATGCCGCGTTGCAATCCTTTAGACTTGGCGTTAAAGCGGGCGTGGTGATGATTCCCCTGCTGGGCGTTTCGTGGTTGTTTGGTTTCCTGTCACCATTGCACAAAGTTTTCACTTACATTTTTACCATCCTCAACTCTACGCAGGTTAGCTTAAACTCGTGATTCGTGATATTGAAATAATCACGCTAGAAAAAAGAAATCTCGTTGTTGGCATGCTTGTAGACATTTTAGTTGTGGCGAAATCAGTTTAGTCCTAGAGGCAAATATACTATAAGTGATTACTTTGTATATTCATAACATAAAAGTTCTTGCCACTTTTTATGTCACTCTTACAATTGTCACAGGTTTTAATGCTAACACCACATTCATACCAAAGCCCAAACTTACTTAAACTTTTTTTTGTCTTTCTATTTGCTTGTTTCTTTTTTGTTCTGTTTTATCATAGAAGCGGCTTAAGGTAATTTTTGTGCGCGTCCAGTTTAGCAAGTTGAAAATACAAGTTAGTGATCACCTGGAAAACATAAAAAATACATTTTCAGCTCGCTGTTGCTGATTTCCAATTAGTTTAACCTGGTCCAACTAATGAACTTTTTTTCTGGTTTAATGGGATAAAAATTCAGCTTAATTCATTCTAGAAACCCAACATGACCCTTAACCCTTCATACATTACAAAAGAAAAAAATGATTCTCAACCCTTTTTTTTTGTTTGTTTTAGGGCTTCCTGATTTTTGTGCTGCATTGTGTGCGAAACACCCAGGTGAGATGAACTTTGAAAAACAATTTTTTATCTTTTTTTAAAATTTTTATGAATTTTTTAATTATGCGGAGTTAAAATTTTTCCGCTTTTCCACCTTCAGATTCAAGAGCGATTCAAACGAAAGCTGAACACTGTTTTTCCATCTGTATATACAAAAAACTCCGCAATGAAGGGCTCGCAAATTGATCCAAGTGCTGTCGAAGATATAGGGGCGGCTGAATTGCAGTCTTGCGATGAATTTGAACTGAAATAAAATTTAAATAACTGGACTCAGCGGGCTGAAAATAATTGTCGAATGTTTGATACGATCGTCAGGTTTGATCTGTCAGGTCGTTCTATTCGCTTCGAGTTACGAGCTCATTGTAATGTTCATGATTGTATTTTAAAGATGTTTAAGGCTAGTTTGAATGTGCCGTGCCCTCGTTTCATGCGCTTTTAGGTCTTAGTATTCTGTGAACAGCATTGTGCTTGACTCTCGCAATCGTTTGAGTTTTAGATCATCAGTTATTTATTTGTTTCGTTATCTTGAAATCCTCTGTGCCAAATGTTTGTTATTATTGAACGACGACGCAGTCCCTGACCCTTTTTGATATTCGGAGTAAACACAGGGTTACTTTTCAAATAGCTTTTTTGTTATTGTAATAAAAACAGCTGTAGATAAAACTTTAAGCTAATAAAGAACTTAATAGATTAATAGATAAATCAATAAAGTAATAAATGAGGAGTGAGTTCTATTGTGAAACTGTTTTATCCGAACAATCAGGTTTTTTTTTATTAAATCTCTGAAATAGGGATTACATTTTCGAATCGCAAATGTTGCAATCCCTTTAACCTTGATAAGGCAAAACTTCGCCTAAATATGTTAAAGGAAGAATCGCTCAGATCTGATAAGCAATGCGCGAGCAAGTTCTGAGAAAATGACTAGTAGCATCATTGGTTGCCGTAAAAACTGACCGGTTTGGGGTCATTCTTGGGGCCCTAATGTTAAGCACAAAGGCCGCGTTCTCACACCCACATAAAAACGTCAGTGCTAGGGAAACGATAGACTTAAGCAGTAGTTCTGAAATACGTGAAGAAATGACCAAAATGGCAGTAATTTACAATGATAACAAACAAGGTAAATGAATTTCGAAAGATAAAAGGGCAACAAGAACACACCTGACAGTTAGGATACGTGAATGAAACGACATCATGACTCCTTGGAAAAAAAATTTTACTACATGATGCGAAAACTGATATCAAAATGCTAACGCCGCGTAGAGATTGGAGACTAGGAAACCGCTAAAAGACTTTGCAACAGCACGGAAATCTGAGCGAATCACGGCTTTTCAATATTTGCCCTTTACCTAGAACGCTTGATCAGCTTGGAAAACACAAAGATATCTTGGTGAAGTACAAAACGGAAAAAGCGTCTACACCTCTCGTTGAACCGTCCTTAAATCATAAATCATAAATCACCGTCCTAAAAAAAAAAAACAAAGAAATTTTGCGTCGAGAAACGTTTGCTACGTTCAGCATCTACTTATATATGCTTTTTCTCTGTGTATGAAAACATAAATATACAACTTAGAAGAGAGGAGTGAGGTGTTCTTAAAAATGGTCTCCAACACTTGGCATTATTTTGGCAGGGAAACATTTTTCAACCGTCCTAAATGATTTTTTTTGCAAGACAAAATAAATTATGCGGATTTTCTACTTCTCTCCTATTTTGACCTAACCGTAGAAAAATGTATTTGCTGACATTGATTTTTATCTCACTTTGACCCAACCATAGGAAAAAGGAAATAATTTCATTTTTTTTGTTTTCCTCTTCAAAGATCTCCCCTCTAAAGTCTTCGACCACTATCAATTCATTGACTGATTAAATAACTTTTACGATTAGTGTATATAAAGAGGAAAACAATTTATGGATTGATTAAAACTGGGCGTCCGTCAATTGTTGAGGTATATAGGCTTATTATTGCTCATTATTACTCATTATTTCTTCGGCACTGATGGTTGCAACCCGCAGGTCTTAAGCTGGCAAGCGTTGGGAACGAGCGAGATGCCCGTGAGCGTTCTGGCGCGAGTATGAGAGACCTCTTGGAGACCTTTCGCGCACTCGCTCGGGCTGCTGCTCAAATGAGAGATATTTGGCAGGCTTAGTTTTCCTTCTTCTGCCGTAGCCTTTTTGGTACTTTTCTCTTGGTTCGATTTAGAAAGTCCGGCGAGGTATGTATAAACTCCGTGATGTGGCCAGCGCGTTCACACGTCACAGGTTGCTTGGAATATCAACACGAAATATTTTATAAATTCTCCCAACCTCCCTTGCTTTCGATGATGCTATGTTAACAAGAAATAAAGTCTTCAATGGTGAAAGTTTGATGCGTGGAATGGAAAGAACGATCTGGCAATAGACACCAGAGAGTCGATACCGTTTGAAAGAAGACGTTTTTTTCATTGCTTCTAAAATCGTTTTATTAAATGGCTGAGGAAGAATAAAAGGCGATAATTAGCATACGTATTGAATCGAAAGATAAGTTTTAATACTCCCCGTTGACGTGTCACATAATATTTTAAACCTTAGGCTATGCATTTTACTTGGCACGATAATGACGCTCTTGCACCATGCTGTAGAAATTGATTAAGGTAAGTTTGATCAATGTTTTTTTACAAAATTGCTTCAAGTCTTTTTTTTTCTTTTTGCTTTGCTACAGTCTTAAGCGGGTGCAAAAGACCAAAATAACTAATTCTTATGGCAAGACACGATGTCAATATCGTGAATGACAGTAGATTTTCCCACCTTAATCAGCCATAAACAGCTGGCTCTGACTCAAACCAACACAAGCTGCAAACCCCATCCTTTCAACAAGATACTCGTCACTTTAACTACAAATTGTTATTATCCTCTTGTGGGGAGGTATTGGTGTGATTTTTAGCGTATACAAACTTGGGAAGATAGTCTCGCTTCCTTCAGCGCGTGCTAACAGGAATCAGACTAAGTACATCATGATGAAAAATTGTCAAAAATGCTCAACAACTTTAATGTTAACGACTTTGTCGAGTCAATATAAACGTTATTCATGAAAGATTGATTTTTTTTCAGTCAGAAACATAAGCATTTTTAATGCGCATCTATCAAGTGCTCTAACGAGTAATCACTTTATGAATATGTTTAATACGATCAGTTGCATTGTACAAACACCATTTTAACATAGTGCGGGTGCATGTCCTATCTTATTCCTGAGGAGTTACGATGGTATAAACTCTATTCACCTACGACCATGCATTTATAACATCACGTGTGCAGTTTCACTTCAGCTCCAAGTTCCCGTCGATTTGTTTGCTTCTGTGTTTGATGGAAACATGATTTCGTGCAGACTTACATATGGGATACCCGCTATAGTTCCCGCTGGGAAAATGGTTAATTCCTAAAAGCAACTATCGTTAAACGAGATCCCTGATTAAGTTTTCATTATTTAAAAACATGATTTATCAATTCATTATTATTTTCACGTTAACAGAACTTCAGGTAAAAAAAGTGATTTTCATTATAGTAAGGTAGTATCGTTTGTTCCACGATGTGGTAACTTATGATGTGAATCGCAACGTTTCAGCTGCATTCTGTTGGTCTTCATCAGGTGATAAGGTCGACTGGTTCGGGTGTTGTCATAAAGCAGGATGCTCCGATGTAATTGATGGTTTTCCACAGCTACAATTAGCGTGTTTTGATCCTCGATGTTATTAATTTAGTTTTACATAGTAGATAATATCTCAGAGCCAACATATCAGATCCAGATAATCGCTGGAAATGTTGGAATTTGTTCAAATTTTATTTAATAACGACTATAATAGCGTGTTTTCCTTTTTTTTTTCGCAATTCTTGCCCCACTTCTTGTCTATCATAAGAACATCTGTGTAGATACATAGATCATCAAAAGTGGCAAATTACGTCACACCTAACACATCTTGTCCGCAGGAAGAAGAGGGTGTGACGGTGTGTTAGGACATTAATATACCAAAGGTTCCAAACCTCGATATTTTATTACAATAAATAACGGATGAAGGTTATGACAAAAACCATGGATATGGATTGGAGATTCGAAATCTGTAAAGTAATGCGTTAACAAATTAGTTTCAGTTCATATCGATAATATCAAAAGAAATCAAGATAAATATTTACCCATTGGTTCTAGGTGTCCATAACACTGTCTAGCGATAGAAAATCTTAACAATTATATCTGTTACGTCATCAAATTATAATGCGCAAAGAAATTAGAATTTTGCGCAATACAGAGGGTTGAGCACTTTATCGTTGAAATAAAAGCAACGGAAGGGAGGGATTTGCCGATTTGCTCATAGGGATCTTGAAAATAAAGCTCGCACAGGATCATTTAGTCCTGTTAAAGGTTTCCCTTTCCTTCTGTGTTGCATTATGTTGCGATCAAGATTTCCTGTATTGGGCAGAATGTAATTTAATATTTGACATTAGCTTAAATTCCAAATTTTTTTGTTGAACCACGCTCTACGTAAATTTTCTATGGCCGTCATGCACTTGCCGAGCGCTCTTTACATATGAATTTAGTGTTCAGCACACGCGCATGTAGCTGAGAAAATGGGCAGGTTTTTCTTTGGCAACTTAGCGTAATCATTCCGCAAAGATGTGAACTCAGTCATTACACAATGTGCACTAAAGGAGAAGTTATTCAGTGAGAGAAAGGAAATGATGCAGGTTTAGGGCTCAACTATTTCCCGCCGATCGCACTTCGTTTTCTGATCAGTTAATGGATGATGATCAACTTCAAAGACCCAGTAAAAAATATATATTTATATGTATTTTTCAACCTGAGAAATTCTGTAGTTCATTTGCATTTTTACACTCGCCCGAACATATTACTGAATCATTCCTGCCTTCGAAGTCAATATTATGCGGGCCTAAAACACACACTCTTATCTTCTGATGGATCGATGACAGTTATATCTGTTCGTGTGCACGTAGATGAACAGATGGCATATTTACGCTAGTTTCCTGTGGACATAATATTTTTTCCCGAATAACGACTAACTATAAAAGTGGATCCTCATTAGTTTTGAGTTGTTTACAATTTTTTCAAACACCCATCTTCATATCCACGTTAAGAAAACTTTAGCTTGATGAAGCTATTTTCGTGTCGTGAATCACTTGCATCTGTTAAGTAAAACAGCATTCTGCATCTGGTGTAAAGAGCTTTTAGTCTTATTGGTCCGTTTACGAGTGGAAAAATAGAACTCTCGCGGCTTATGTCAGCAAAAGCGGTCGAATGTGATGTTTATTACACTCACGTCCTGTAAAATAGTTTAAAACACGTTGACTAGAATCGGCTGCTCTTGTGATTTTACCAAGTCACGGACCATTATAAGGGTGCTGACATACACTAACGGCAACTTTTGATTGAGTAAGTTGATGGGTGGTGCGATGAGAGGGATTCAATCCAGCAAAATGTCCACAGCCCTGTCTTTACGTTGTGCGCTGAGTAAGTACAAGCTTTACTACTTCTCTTGGTTATGCTTTAGAAACAAAGAAGACAATGAATTTTAAAAATGAATTAAGGAATAAATGATGGGATATCAACATGTCGGTATCGGGGCATCATGCAACCCTCAGCCACTTCAAACCAGAGAGAAGCAAGTCAAGTGGAAAGCATTCATCTCTCTAAAAACAAATCGATTGAACTCGACAACGTCTGCTCTTGAGTTTTATCACATAAAACAACTGACTGAATGCGGAGTTTGCACATTTTTTTATACAGTTTTTGCCACGACACAATTCAAAATGACTTGAAAGCAATGAGTCAGTACGAAACAATTACGAAGTTTTGAAAATGAAGTGCGGTCCGCGTGATCATAAAGATCAAAGGAACTGAAAGTTTTGTTCTTACCATCTTTGGCTAACTGGAGTTTCGTCGTTCGATGAAGCATCAGTCGTTCCAGTCCTGCTAAAACAATTAAAAAAAAAGGAAAAACTGCGATAAAATTAAAACCGGCGATGCCATTTGTGTTCAGTAACCCTTTTTCTTAACATTTTGTAATATCGGTGTGCACGTATATCACTTCCGTGGAATTAATTCCACCCCACTAAAGCGAAAAAAAGTCGTGGTATTAACTCATTGATCATATTTTGGACTGGCTTTTGTGTTTTGTGTACTCTTGGGCTACATTGATTTGCAATTCGTATTTCCCATCCAAATTTTATTCTTCTTATTATTAATATGTCATTTTGTCATTTTATTTATTTTCTCTTCGACTGAATTATAGACTTTTTCGTTTTTTCTCGTCAGATATATTAAAACAAACAATAACTTGATTGCCTCAAAAGTGCACTTGTACGCATGTTTTCTAAAATTATCTCAGTTATCCCTATCCGGAGACCAAACGTTTTTAAAATTAGAAATATATGATAAATTTATATTTGACCTCTGAATGATTGTAATGATAATAATAAAAAAGAAATGACAAAGTAATCCTCAAAGGTTAGGGAACACCATAGAAATTGAAGAGAAAAAAGGACTGTTTTACCGTCATATTTCAACCCCAAGGAAACAAAATTGGTTCTAATGAAATAGATAGAGTGCAATTTTTCGCACCAGGTGGAGGCTATTTTACAAACATCTTGGTCACAAACGTGTTAGCGTCGATAACATTTCCTTTGCGATTTTTCAGTTTTCGCTAACAGTGCTCGATCGTTTCGAAGGAAAAAGTTTGCTTCTTCTTCTGTAACGGCGGCAAACCAATCAAACTCCTTGTATTAGCGCTAAAATAGCAACAGGGGAATATCACTAGGAATTTCCCATTCTTAGCTAGGGTCTGTTCGGTCAGTTAACGTTTTACCTCAAGTCTTCATATATTTAAGGGCAGAACTGTATTCGAGTCCTTTTCGTTTGATAAGAGTTATTTTTGCAGTCAATAAGCTTGTTCAGGGTGACATTGTCTGCGTTTAAAACTAGACTGTGAATGGCGAAAGGTAAAAAAAGGGAAGATTCCTATGGTGAAACTAAAAAAGGAATCCTGGCTGTAAGCACAAGTATCGAGGAAACTCGATGAGGAATGGTTGAAGAAAATCACCGAAACGGATAAGGGCTCGTGCTTGAAGCGACGGGCACAGGAACCATTAACGAGTTCTGTCGCAGCATGCTCGAGCCGCTTTTGAGCTAAAAAAAATAATAAATACAATTGAAAATTTAAAAAAAATAAATAAATAAAAATGAAAAATTCAATCCAAATTGCCGGCCAGCAGATTATTTAAATACCGTCTGGTACAGGCGACTATTACCTGCAAAATATGTTTTTGCTGCGAGTCTCCCAAGACAACACGGGACACTTCTGTGTTTCTATTAGCGGTCGGCATTGCTAAAAATTTAGTGTTGACATAACTTGGCATGTGGTCACTTAAAGGCGTGAATTATTAGCAGAGCTTTGGAAGCACAAGGAAAAAAAAATGCTTTGTAACTACGTGATAATAGAGAATGTAAACCATAGAGTTTGCCTTGAAATTCGGTTTTCGAACTCCCTAACATACCATCCGCAAAACCCGGTGGGGGTTCCGTTTTCGAAATGGATCTCCCGCAATTGCCTGAGTGTAGAAAAAGAAAAAAACAACAAGAACATTATGGGGTGGTAATAAACTGAACCAGTGCAACCAGCGCAACTAGCGGAACCGTTATGATGAAAAAAAAAATAATAATAATAAAAACTAAAAATACCTTAACGCTGTTCGAGATTTTGTTTTCGTGTATAAAGAAGATAACGTTATCAGTTAAATATGTTTGTTAGTTCTTTGCTGATTTTTTTTTTGGTTGTTGTTTTTTTATTCTGTATTTTTTTTAATCTATCTATCTTGACGTCCGATAGATAACATGTTTTGTTCAGCTGGTTGCAAAAATACTGCACTTTTTTTCTTTCACTTCCTCAGTTAGCTCCTTAGGGAAGGTAAAAAAGCCATGGGTAGATTTTAAGGTGCATGTAGCGAATAAAATGCTCTAGTACTAGTCTAACTTGAAATTTAAGAAACCCTTTTGTTGTTTCAAATGTTACAATCGGCATAACAGTAAAATTATTTTCCCTTTTTCTCTTCTACAGTCATCCTTCATTTGATGATGGAATTTCCAGGAACAGGTGAGGAAGTGTAATTACAATTTAATATTTATGTATCTTAAAATGACGTGAAAAGAAAGGATCTGACTGAGTTATCAAAATGATTAATTATACACTTCCTGCTGCAATGACATCGTTTTGCGATTACAAACATAAGTTGGAAAGCAAAACAAAAAGGTCAAAGATTAACGGTGCTATTACCCTGATTTCCCCAATTTCCACTTTTAAAACCTTGCCTAATTCTAATTTTTCCTTCGGTGACGAGAGGGTTTTGATGCCCATTGTTTTTTATCATTAATGGTATAAATTTTCTTTTTCTTCTTCATATCTTTATCGTTATTACTATTGTTATCATCAGTATACATTTTTTCCTTTATTTATTTATTTTTTTTGTCTCCATGCCATCATCAGAATTAGCACTATTGTTACAATCAGTATACATTTTCTTCGTTTATTTATTCCTTTATTTTTTTTAAAGAGTGCCAAGCAACCTGTTTCAAAAACTCCTCCTACATATTTTCGAAAAGCGGAAGATATTGGTATAACAACGCGGGTGTCTGTTATCTCCAGGGAGGTTACTTAGTCTCCATCGAAACTGAAGAGGAATGGCAGTTTATCAATCAGGAGATTCAAAAGCGTGGTACCTGGAATACTAGCGCGTGGCACATTGGTTTAGGGAAGATGGGCGGAGTTTGGACTTGGGAGAGTGGAGAACAACTGAATATTTCGAAATGGCGAGATTCTCAGTTAGATGATAGAGACAATAAAGCGGAAATATCCAAGAACAGAGGCCTATTTAATAGTATCTCTTTGGATGATAAAAACGCCTTCATTTGCGAGATACCCGGAGGTAAGATCACATTCCAACCATAAAGTAAATTATGTGCTGAAACATTACAGTCTTGCACTTGTGTCAGGAAAATTTCTCTTCCTTCTTAAAAGTAAAAATGTTGTTCACATGATATGCTCGGCTCACCTAACTTGTACGTGTGAGCGACGAATGAACTTTTAAGCGCGCATTAGTGGTTGAACATAATGCCCATGAAAAAAAATCTGGGACATATGTCCCAAAAAAAAATTATCACTCTAAAATTGTCCTTTTTTGCGTCAACTGCAGTTGGAAAAACAGCGATCGAAATTGTACACAATTTTACACAAAAATTTTTTGTCGAGCGCGCCGAGATTGGGATAATCCAACCAACGGAATTTTCCCTTGCCACAAGTTACAAGGCGTGTTCACTGACGTCGGTGAGTGAATACATGTTCTTTTAAACATAACACATCGAAGTATGTTTGCTCAAGGTCTTGAGTACCGGTACTGAAGACAGAGTGCACAATTTACAATGACAGAGTGCGTGAGAAACAAAAGCACATGCACGTTAAAAAAACACACACAAAAAAACAAACAAAAAACAATAGCAACAACAACATCAACGGCACTGGTTTGGGAAACAAACTTAAGTTCAATGTCTGTCACGAAAATTTTTTTCTTTAAAAACAGTCAATAATCTTACGGAGAGTATTACGCATTTCCATCGACGATCGATTGATGAATGAAGTATAGCTCTGATCAGTCAATTAATGGAAAGTAATTGTAAGTAAATTTAAATCTGTTTCGAGAATGTGGGAGTTTGCTCGTTTATTTGGTGCAATCTTTTGTGTAAATCTGGTCTTTTGTCAAAAGTGAATTTGAATGCGGTTTTTTCTCGTTGAATTCCTTCGTTTACTGTTGTGAAGTTTGCGGTACAAATGTCTAATTTGAGGAGACTTGCAAAGACTTACCAAAAGCGTATTTAAAGTATAGAATGAAGACTTCGCTTTCTGTTTTTCAATGAACAAATTGTTTGAAAGAATTTAGATATTAAATGATTGAAAATTCCATTAATTAATTCAATTTTAAACAAACACCTCACGTTCTAACGTCCTGAGTTACTTCTAGTGAAGGTCAAGGTTACCTACAAACGGTTTTCAGGCCGCGCGTCAACCCATCTAATGACAAATTTGCTACCAAAAATCATTTTACCCTTCTTTTTGCCGGCAGCCACAGTGACTTGAGAGACAGAGAAGGAGAGGATTAATAAGTTATTAATCAGCTTGATTTACTTTAAAATGATTTGCTTTAAAATACTGCTCAGCTGGCAAACGAAATACATTTATGAGAAATGACAACGAAGTTAGGGTTGTAGCTAGCGACTCGAGCAAACGTTACCGTGCCGCTAAGCAGAGATAGGAAAATCCGCA